>NW_026061792.1:2100000-2227791 GCF_023897955.1 Schistocerca gregaria
GCGGTATGCGGAGACACTAAAATCACCATAGTAGAACACAGATGAAGCTTCTAAGTTGATGCAATAGCCAGTAAGAAGTAGTCCACTCAAGTTTTAGGTAATGATTATTGACCTTTTAGCTGGCTTTGGTGCCTTGGACATGAGCTAGGACCTTAACATTCTGCATGAAAGGAGGACTAGCAGCCGCGTTGCTCGGGAGAATGTGAAAAGTGCTCATATGTAGTAAAAACCTGAGAAATCCGTCCGTTTTCGTCATTTGTTATCGAATCGACTTAAAGCCAGATCGTCACATTGGCCGCTCTTCTCTCTGAAACGGTTGTACTTATCGTCTGCAAAGCTATGTCGCGTGCTGCGGTATGCGGAGACACTAAAAGCACCATAGTAGAACACATATGAAGCTTCAAAGTTGATGTAATAGCCAGTAATAAGTAGTACAGTTCAAGTTTTAGGTATCGATTATTGACTTTTTAGCTGGCTTTGGTGCATTGGACATGAGCTAGGACCTCAACGTTCTGCATGAAAGGAGGACTAGCAGCCGAGTTGCATGGGAGAATGTGAAAAGTGTTCATATGTAGTAAAAACCTTAGAAATCCGTCCGTTTTCGTCATTTGTTATCGAATCGACTTAAAGCCAGATCGTCACATTGGCCACTCTTCTCCGTGAAACGGTTGTACTTATCGTCTGCAAAGCTATGTCGCGTGGTGCGGTATGCGGAGACACGAAAATCATCATAGTAGAACACAGATGAAGCTTCTAAAATGATGTAATAGCCAGTAAGAAGTATTACAATTCAAGTTTTAGGTATCGATTATTGACTTCTTAGCTGGCTTTGGTGCCTTGGACATGAGCTATTACCTTAAGATTCTACATGAAAGTAGGACTAGCAGCCGAGTTGCACGGGCGACTGTGAAAAGTGTTCATATGTAGTAAAAACCTGAGAAATCCGTCCATTTTCGTCATTTGTTATCGAATCGACTTAAAGCCAGATTGTCACATTGGCCGCTCTTCTCTCTGAAACGGTTGTACTTATCTTCTGCAAAGCTATGTCGCGTGCTGCGGTATGTGGACACACTAATAGCACCATAGTAGAACAGAGATGAAGCTTCTATGTTGATGTAATAGCCAGTAAGAAGAAGTAGAATTCAAGTTTTAGGTATCGATTATTGACTTTTTAGGTGGCTTTGGTGCCTTGGACATGAGCAAGGACCTTAAGATTCTGCATGAAAGGAGGACTAGCAGCCGAGTTGCATGGGAGAATGTGAAAATTGTTCATATGTAGTAAAAACCTGAGAAATCCGTCCGTTTTCGTCATTTGTTATCGAATCGACTGAAAGCCAGATCGTCACATTGGCCGCTCTTCTCTCTGAAACGGTTGTACTTATCGTCTGCAAAGCTATGTCGCGTGCAGCGGTATGCGGAGACACTAAAATCACCATAGTAGAACACAGATGAAGATTCTAAGTTGATGCAATAGCCAGTAAGAAGTAGTCCACTTCAAGTTTTAGGTAATGATTATTGACCTTTTAGCTGGCTTTGGTGCCTTGGACATGAGCTAGGACCTTAACATTCTGCATGAAAGGAGGACTAGCAGCCGCGTTGCTCGGGAGAATGTGAAAAGTGCTCATATGTAGTAAAAACCTGAGAAATCCGTCCGTTTTCGTCATTTGTTATCGAATCGACTTAAAGCCAGATCGTCACATTGGCCGCTCTTCTCTCTGAAACGGTTGTACTTATCGTCTGCAAAGCTATGTCGCGTGCTGCGGTATGCGGAGACACTAAAAGCACCATAGTAGAACACATATGAAGCTTCAAAGTTGATGTAATAGCCAGTAACAAGCAGTACAGTTCAAGTTTTAGGTATCGATTATTGACTTTTTAGCTGGCTTTGGTGCATTGGACATGAGCTAGGACCTCAACGTTCTGCATGAAAGGAGGACTAGCAGCCGAGTTGCATGGGAGAATGTGAAAAGTGTTCATATGTAGTAAAAACCTTAGAAATCCATCCGTTTTCGTCATTTGTTATCGAATCGACTTAAAGCCAGATCGTCACATTGGCCACTCTTCTCCGTGAAACGGTTGTACTTATCGTCTGCAAAGCTATGTCGCGTGCTGCGGTATGCGGAGACACGAAAATCATCATAGTAGAACACAGATGAAGCTTCTAAGTTGATGTAATAGCCAGTAAGAAGTAGTACAATTCAAGTTTTAGGTATCGATTATTGACTTTTTAGCTGGCTTTGGTGCTTTGGACATGAGCTAGGACCTTGAGATTCTGCGTGAAAGGAGGACTAGCAGCAGAGTTGCACGGGAGAATGTGAAAAGTGTTCGCATGTAGTAAAAACCTGAGAAATCGGTCCGTTTTCGTCATTTGTTATCGAATCGACTTAAAGCCAGATCGTCACATTGGCCGCTCTTCTCTCTGAAACGGTTGTGCTTATCGTCTGCAAAACTATGTCGTGTGCTGCGGTATGCGGAGAAACTAAAAGCACCGTAGTAGAACACAGATGAAGCTTCTAAGTTGATGCAATAGTCAGTAAGAAGTAGTACAGTTCAAGTTTTAGGTATCAATTATTGACTTTTTAGCTGTCTTTAGTATCTTGGACATGAGCTAGGACCTTAAGATTCTGCGTGAAAGGAGGACTATCAGCCGAGTTGCACTGGAGAATGTGAAAAGTGTTCATATGTAGTAAAAACCTTAGAAATCCGTCCGTTTTCGACATTTGTTATCGAATCGACTTAAAGCCAGATCTTCACAATGGCCGCTCTTCTCTCTGAAACGGTTGTACTTATCTTCTGCAAACCTATGTCGCGTGCTGCGGTATGTTGAGACACTAAAAGCACCATAGTAGAATAGAGATGAAGCTTCTAAGTTGATGTAATAGCCAGTAAGAAGAAGCAGAATTCAAGTTTTAGGTATCGATTATTGACTTTTTAGCTGGCTTTGGTGCCTTGGACATGAGCAAGGACCTTAAGATTCTGCATGAAAGGAGGACTAGCAGCCGAGTTGCACGGGAGAATGTGAAAAGTGTTCATATGTAGTAAAAACCTGAGAAATCCGTCCGTTTTCGTCATTTGTTATCGAATCGACTTAAAGCCAGATCGTCACATTGGCCGCTCTTCTCTCTGAAACGGTTGTACTTATCGTCTGCAAAGCTATGTCGCTTGCTGCGGTATGCGGAGACACTAAAATCACCATAGTAGAACACAGATGAAGCTTCTAAGTTGATGCAATAGCCAGTAAGAAGTAGTACAATTCAAGTTTTAGGTATCGATTATTGACTTTTTAGCTGGCTTTGGTGCCTTGGACATGAGCTAGGACCTTGACATTCTGCATGAAAGAAGGACTAGCAGCCGAGTTGCACGGGAGACTGTGAAAAGTTTTCATATGTAGTAAAAACCTGAGAAATCCGTCCGTTTTCGTCATTTGTTATCGAATCGACTGAAAGCCAGATCGTCACATTGGCCGCTCTTCTCTCTGAAACGGTTGTACTTATCGTCTGCAAAGCTATGTCGCGTGCAGCGGTATGCGGAGACACTAAAATCACCATAGTAGAACACAGATGAAGCTTCTAAGTTGATGCAATAGCCAGTAAGAAGTAGTCCACTTCAAGTTTTAGGTAATGATTATTGACCTTTTAGCTGGCTTTGGTGCCTTGGACATGAGCTAGGACCTTAACATTCTGCATGAAAGGAGGACTAGCAGCCGCGTTGCTCGGGAGAATGTGAAAAGTGCTCATATGTAGTAAAAACCTGAGAAATCCGTCCGTTTTCGTCATTTGTTATCGAATCGACTTAAAGCCAGATCGTCACATTGGCCGCTCTTCTCTCTGAAACGGTTGTACTTATCGTCTGCAAAGCTATGTCGCGTGCTGCGGTATGCGGAGACACTAAAAGCACCATAGTAGAACACATATGAAGCTTCAAAGTTGATGTAATAGCCAGTAATAAGTAGTACAGTTCAAGTTTTAGGTATCGATTATTGACTTTTTAGCTGGCTTTGGTGCATTGGACATGAGCTAGGACCTCAACGTTCTGCATGAAAGGAGGACTAGCAGCCGAGTTGCATGGGAGAATGTGAAAAGTGTTCATATGTAGTAAAAACCTTAGAAATCCGTCCGTTTTCGTCATTTGTTATCGAATCGACTTAAAGCCAGATCGTCACATTGGCCACTCTTCTCCGTGAAACGGTTGTACTTATCGTCTGCAAAGCTATGTCGCGTGGTGCGGTATGCGGAGACACGAAAATCATCATAGTAGAACACAGATGAAGCTTCTAAGTTGATGTAATAGCCAGTAAGAAGTAGTACAATTCAAGTTTTAGGTATCGATTATTGACTTCTTAGCTGGCTTTGGTGCCTTGGACATGAGCTATTACCTTAAGATTCTACATGAAAGTAGGACTAGCAGCCGAGTTGCACGGGCGACTGTGAAAAGTGTTCATATGTAGTAAAAACCTGAGAAATCCGTCCATTTTCGTCATTTGTTATCGAATCGACTTAAAGCCAGATTGTCACATTGGCCGCTCTTCTCTCTGAAACGGTTGTACTTATCTTCTGCAAAGCTATGTCGCGTGCTGCGGTATGTGGACACACTAATAGCACCATAGTGGAACAGAGATGAAGCTTCTATGTTGATGTAATAGCCAGTAAGAAGAAGTAGAATTCAAGTTTTAGGTATCGATTATTGACTTTTTAGGTGGCTTTGGTGCCTTGGACATGAGCAAGGACCTTAAGATTCTGCATGAAAGGAGGACTAGCAGCCGAGTTGCATGGGAGAATGTGAAAATTGTTCATATGTAGTAAAAACCTGAGAAATCCGTCCGTTTTCGTCATTTGTTATCGAATCGACTGAAAGCCAGATCGTCACATTGGCCGCTCTTCTCTCTGAAACGGTTGTACTTATCGTCTGCAAAGCTATGTCGCGTGCAGCGGTATGCGGAGACACTAAAATCACCATAGTAGAACACAGATGAAGATTCTAAGTTGATGCAATAGCCAGTAAGAAGAAGTCCACTTCAAGTTTTAGGTAATGATTATTGACCTTTTAGCTGGCTTTGGTGCCTTGGACATGAGCTAGGACCTTAACATTCTGCATGAAAGGAGGACTAGCAGCCGCGTTGCTCGGGAGAATGTGAAAAGTGCTCATATGTAGTAAAAACCTGAGAAATCCGTCCGTTTTCGTCATTTGTTATCGAATCGACTTAAAGCCAGATCGTCACATTGGCCGCTCTTCTCTCTGAAACGGTTGTACTTATCGTCTGCAAAGCTATGTCGCGTGCTGCGGTATGCGGAGACACTAAAAGCACCATAGTAGAACACATATGAAGCTTCAAAGTTGATGTAATAGCCAGTAACAAGCAGTACAGTTCAAGTTTTAGGTATCGATTATTGACTTTTTAGCTGGCTTTGGTGCATTGGACATGAGCTAGGACCTCAACGTTCTGCATGAAAGGAGGACTAGCAGCCGAGTTGCATGGGAGAATGTGAAAAGTGTTCATATGTAGTAAAAACCTTAGAAATCCATCCGTTTTCGTCATTTGTTATCGAATCGACTTAAAGCCAGATCGTCACATTGGCCACTCTTCTCCGTGAAACGGTTGTACTTATCGTCTGCAAAGCTATGTCGCGTGCTGCGGTATGCGGAGACACGAAAATCATCATAGTAGAACACAGATGAAGCTTCTAAGTTGATGTAATAGCCAGTAAGAAGTAGTACAATTCAAGTTTTAGGTATCGATTATTGACTTTTTAGCTGGCTTTGGTGCTTTGGACATGAGCTAGGACCTTGAGATTCTGCGTGAAAGGAGGACTAGCAGCAGAGTTGCACGGGAGAATGTGAAAAGTGTTCGCATGTAGTAAAAACCTGAGAAATCCGTCCGTTTTCGTCATTTGTTATCGAATCGACTTAAAGCCAGATCGTCACATTGGCCGCTCTTCTCTCTGAAACGGTTGTGCTTATCGACTGCAAAACTATGTCGCGTGCTGCGATATGCGGAGAAACTAAAAGCACCGTAGTAGAACACAGATGAAGCTTCTAAGTTGATGCAATAGTCAGTAAGAAGTAGTACAGTTCAAGTTTTAGGTATCAATTATTGACGTTTTAGCTGTCTTTAGTATCTTGGACATGAGCTAGGACCTTAAGATTCTGCGTGAAAGGAGGACTATCAGCCGAGTTGCACGGGAGAATGTGAAAAGTGTTCATATGTAGTAAAAACCTTAGAAATCCGTCCGTTTTCGACATTTGTTATCGAATCGACTTAAAGCCAGATCTTCACATTGGCCGCTCTTCTCTCTGAAACGGTTGTACTTATCTTCTGCAAACCTATGTCGCGTGCTGCGGTATGTTGAGACACTAAAAGCACCATAGTAGAATAGAGATGAAGCTTCTAAGTTGATGTAATAGCCAGTAAGAAGAAGTAGAATTCAAGTTTTAGGTATCGATTATTGACTTTTTAGCTGGCTTTGGTGCCTTGGACATGAGCAAGGACCTTAAGATTCTGCATGAAAGAAGGACTAGCAGCCGAGTTGCACGGGAGAATGTGAAAAGTGTTCATATGTAGTAAAAACCTGAGAAATCCGTCCGTTTTCATCATTTGTTATCGAATCGACTTAAAGCCACATCGTCACATTGGCCGCTCTTCTCTCTGAAACGGTTGTGCTTATCGACTGCAAAACTATGTCGCGTGCTGCGATATGCGGAGAAACTAAAAGCACCGTAGTAGAACACAGATGAAGCTTCTAAGATGATGTAATAGTCAGTAAGAAGTAGTCCAATTCAAGTTTTAGGTATAGATTATTGACTTTTTGGCTGGCTCTGGTGCCTTGGACATGAGCTAGGACCTTAAGATCCTGCATGAAAGTAGGACTAGCAGCCGAGTTGCACGGGAGAATGTGAAAAGTGTTCATATGTAGTAAAAACCTGAGAAATCCGTCCGTTTTCGTCATTTGTTATCGAATCGACTGAAAGCCAGATAGTCACATTGGCCGCTCTTCTCTCTGAAACGCTTGTACTTATCGTCTGCAAAGCTATGTCACGTGCTGCGGTATGCGGAGACACTAAAATCACCATAGTAGAACACAGGTGAAGCTACTAAGTTGATGCAATAGCCAGTAAGAAGTAGTCCAATTCAAGATTTAGGTATCGATTATTGACTTTTTAGCTGGCTTCAGTACCTTGGACATGAGCTAGGACCTTAAGATTCTGCATAAAAGGAGGACTAACAGCCCAGTTGCACGGGAGAATGTGAAAAGTGTTCATATGCAGTAAAAACCTGAGAAATCCGTCCGTTTTCGTCATTTGTTATCGAATCGACTTAAAGCCAGATCGTCACATTGGCCGCTCTTCTCTCTGAAACGGTTGTACGTATCGTCTTCAAAGCTCTGTCGCGTACTGCGGTATTCGGAGACACTAAAAGCACCATAGTAGAACACAGATGAAGCTCCTAAGATGATGTAATAGCCAGTAAGAAGTAGTACAATTCAAGTTTTAGGTAATGAATATTGACCTTTTAGCTGGCTTTGGTGCCTTGGACATGAGCTAGGACCTTAAGATTCTGCAGGAAAGGAGGACTAGCAGCCGAGTTGCACGAGAGAATGTGAAAAGTGTTCATATGTAGTAAAAACCTGAGAAATCCGTCCGGTTTCGTCATTTGCTATCGAATCGACTTAAAGCCAGATCGTCACATTGGCCGCTCTTCTCTCTGAAACGGTTGTACGTATCGTCTGCAAAGCTATGTCGCGTACTGCGGTATTCGGAGACACTAAAAGCACCATAGTAGAACACAGATGAAACTCCTAAGATGATGTAATAGCCAGTAAGAAGTAGTACAATTCAAGTTGTAGGTATCGGTTATTGACTTTTTAGCTGGCTTTGGTGCCTTGGACATGAGCTAGGACCTTAAGATTCTGCATGAAAGGAGGACTAGCAGCCGACTTGCACGGGAGAATGTGAAAAGTGTTCATATGTACTAAAAACCTGAGAAATCCGTCCGTTTTCGTCATTTGTTATCGAATCGACGTAAAGCCAGATCGTCACATTGGCCGCTCTTCTATCTGAAACGGTTGTACTTATCGTCTGCAAAGCTGTTTCGCGTGCTGCGGTATGCGGAGAAACTAAAAGCACCGTAGTAGAACACAGATGAAGCTTCTAAGTTGATGTAATAGCCAGTAAGAAGTTAGGTATCGATTATTGACTTTTTAGCTGGCTTTGGTGCCTTGTACATGAGCTAGGACCTTAACATTCTGCATGAAAGGAGGACTAGCAGCCGAGTTGCACGAGAGAATGTGAAAAGTGTTCATATGTAGTAAAAACCTGAGAAATCCGTCCGTTCTCGTCATTTGCTATCGAATCGACTTAAAGCCAGGTCGTCACATTGGCCGCTCTTCTCTCTGAAACGGTTGTACGTATCGTCTGCAAAGCTATGTCGCGTACTGCGGTATTCGGAGACACTAAAAGCACCATAGTAGAACACAGATGAAGCTCCTAAGATGATGTAATAGCCAGTAAGTAGTAGTACAATTCAAGTTTTAGGTAATGAATATTGACCTTTTAGCTGGCTTTGGTGCCTTGGACATGAGCTAGGACCTTAAGATTCTGCATGAAAGGAGGACTAGCAGCCGAGTTGCACGAGTGAATGTGAAAAGTTTTCATATGTAGTAAAAACCTGAGAAATCTGTCCGTTTTCGTCATTTGTTATCGAATCGACTTAAAGCCAGATCGTCACATTGGCCGCTCCTCTCTCTGAAACGGTTGTACTTATCGTCTGCAAAGCTATGTCGCGTGCTGCGCTAATCGGAGGCACTAAAAGCACCATAGTAGAACACAGATGAAGCTTCTAAGTTGATGTAATAGCCAGTAAGAAGTAGTACAATTCAAGTTTTAGGTATCGATTATTGACTTCTTAGCTGGCTTTGGTGCCTTGGACATAAGCTATTACCTTAAGATTCTGCATGAAAGTAGGACTAGCAGCCGAGTTGCACGGGAAACTGTGAAAAGTGTTCATATGTAGTAAAAACCTGAGAAATCCGTCCATTTTCGTCATTTGTTATCGAATCGACTTAAAGCCAGATCGTCACATTGGCCGCTCTTCTCTCTGAAACGGTTGTACTTATCTTCTGCAAAGCTATGTCGCGTGCTGCGGTATGTGGACACACTAATAGCACCATAGTAGAACAGAGATGAAGCTTCTAAGTTGATGTAATAGCCAGTAAGAAGAAGTAGAATTCAAGTTTTAGGTATCGATTATTGACTTTTTAGCTGGCTTTGGTGCCTTGGACATGAGCAAGGACCTTAAGATTCTGCATGAAAGGAGGACTAGCAGCCGAGTTGCATGGGAGAATGTGAAAATTGTTCATATGTAGTAAAAACCTGAGAAATCCGTCCGTTTTCGTGATTTGTTATCGAATCGACTTAAAGCCAGATCGTCACATTGGCCGCTCTTCTCTCTGAAACGGTTGTACTTATCGTCTGCAAAGCTATGTCGCGTGCTGCGGTATGCGGAGACACTAAAAGCACCATAGTAGAACACAGATGAAGCTTCTAAGTTGATGTAATAGCCAGTAAGAAGTAGTCCAATTCAAGTTTTAGGTATCGATTATTGACTTTTTAGCTGGCTTTGGTGACTTGGACATGAGCTAGGACCTTAAGATTCTGCATGAAAGGAGGACTAGCAACCGAGTTGCACGTGAGAATGTGAAAAGTGTTCATATGTAATAAAAACCTGAGAAATCCGTCCGTTTTCGTCATTTGTTATCGAATCGACTTAAAGCCAGATCGTCACTTTGGCCGCTCTTCTCTCTGAAACGGTTGTACTTATCGTCTACAAAGCTATGTCGCGTGCTGCGGTATGCGGAGACACTAAAAGCACCATAGTAGAACACAGATGAAGATTCTAAGTTGATGTAATAGCCAGTAACAAGTTAGGTATCGATTATTGACTTTTTAGCTGGCTTTGGTGCCTTGGACATGAGATAGGACCTTAAGATTCTGCATGAAAGGAGGACTAGCAGCCGCGTTGCTCGGGAGAATGTGAAAAGTGTTCATATGTAGTAATAACCTGAGAAATCCGTCCGGTTTCGTCATTTGTTATCGAATCGACTTAAAGCCAGATCGTCACATTGGCCGCTCTTCTCTCTGAAACGGTTGTGCTTATCGACTGCAAAACTATGTCGCGTGCTGCGATATGCGGAGAAACTAAAAGCACCGTAGTAGAACACAGATGAAGCTTCTAAGTTGATGTAATAGTCAGTAAGAAGTAGTCCAATTCAAGTTTTAGGTATAGATTATTGACTTTTTGGCTGGCTCTGGTGCCTTGGACATGAGCTAGGACCTTAAGATCCTGCATGAAAGTAGGACTAGCAGCCGAGTTGCACGGGAGAATGTGAAAAGTGTTCATATGTAGTAAAAACCTGAGAAATAGGTCCGTTTTCGTCATTTGTTATCGAATCGACTTAAAGCCAGATCGTCACATTGGCCGCTCTTCTCTCTGAAACGGTTGTACTTATCGTCTGCAAAGCTATGTCGCGTGCTGCGCTATGCGGAGACACTAAAAGCACCATAGTAGAACACAGATGAAACTTCTAAGTTGATGTAATAGCCAGTAAGAAGTAGTACAATTCAAGTTTTAGGTATCGACTATTGACTTCTTAGCCGGCTTTGGTGCCTTGGACATGAGCTAGGACCTTAAGATTCTGCATGAAAGGTGGAGTATCAGCCGAGTTGCACGGGAGAATGTGAAAAGTGTTTATATGTAGTAAAAACCGGTGAAATTCGTCCGTTTTCGTCATTTGTTATCGAATCGACTGAAAGCCAGATAGTCACATTGGCCGCTCTTCTCTCTGAAACGCTTGTACTTATCGTCTGCAAAGCTATGTCACGTGCTGCGGTATGCGGAGACACTAAAATCACCATAGTAGAACACAGGTGAAGCTACTAAGTTGATGCAATAGCCAGTAAGAAGTAGTCCAATTCAAGATTTAGGTATCGATTATTGACTTTTTAGCTGGCTTCGGTACCTTGGACATGAGCTAGGACCTTAAGATTCTGCATAAAAGGAGGACTAGCAGCCCAGTTGCACGGGAGAATGTGAAAAGTGTTCATATGCAGTAAAAACCTGAGAAATCCGTCCGTTTTCGTCATTTGTTATCGAATCGACTTACAGCCAGATCGTCACATTGGCCGCTCTTCTCTCTGAAACGGTTGTACATATCGTCTTCAAAGCTCTCTCGCGTACTGCGGTATTCGGAGACACTAAAAGCACCATAGTAGAACACAGATGAAGCTCCTAAGATGATGTAATAGCCAGTAAGAAGTAGTACAATTCAAGTTTTAGGTAATGAATATTGACCTTTTAGCTGGCTTTGGTGCCTTGGACATGAGCTAGGACCTTAAGATTCTGCATGAAAGGAGGACTAGCAGCCGAGTTGCACGAGAGAATGTGAAAAGTGTTCATATGTAGTAAAAACCTGAGAAATCCGTCCGTTTTCGTCATTTGCTATCGAATCGACTTAAAGCCAGATCGTCACATTGGCCGCTCTTCTCTCTGAAACGGTTGTACGTATCGTCTGCAAAGCTATGTCGCGTACTGCGGTATTCGGAGACACTAAAAGCACCATAGTAGAACACAGATGAAACTCCTAAGATGATGTAATAGCCAGTAAGAAGTAGTACAATTCAAGTTGTAGGTATCGGTTATTGACTTTTTAGCTGGCTTTGGTGCCTTGGACATGAGCTAGGACCTTAAGATTCTGCATGAAAGGAGGACTAGCAGCCGACGTGCACGGGAGAATGTGAAAAGTGTTCATATGTACTAAAAACCTGAGAAATCCGTCCGTTTTCGTCATTTGTTATCGAATCGACGTAAAGCCAGATCGTCACATTGGCCGCTCTTCTATCTGAAACGGTTGTACTTATCGTCTGCAAAGCTGTTCCGCGTGCTGCGGTATGCGGAGAAACTAAAAGCACCGTAGTAGAACACAGATGAAGCTTCTAAGTTGATGTAATAGCCAGTAAGAAGTTAGGTATCGATTATTGACTTTTTAGCTGGCTTTGGTGCCTTGTACATGAGCTAGGACCTTAACATTCTGCATGAAAGGAGGACTAGCAGCCGAGTTGCACGAGAGAATGTGAAAAGTGTTCATATGTAGTAAAAACCTGAGAAATCCGTCCGTTCTCGTCATTTGCTATCGAATCGACTTAAAGCCAGGTCGTCACATTGGCCGCTCTTCTCTCTGAAACGGTTGTACGTATCGTCTGCAAAGCTATGTCGCGTACTGCGGTATTCGGAGACACTAAAAGCACCATAGTAGAACACAGATGAAGCTCCTAAGATGATGTAATAGCCAGTAAGAAGTAGTACAATTCAAGTTTTAGGTAATGAATATTGACCTTTTAGCTGGCTTTGGTGCCTTGGACATGAGCTAGGACCTTAAGATTCTGCATGAAAGGAGGACTAGCAGCCGAGTTGCACGAGTGAATGTGAAAAGTTTTCATATGTAGTAAAAACCTGAGAAATCCGTCCGTTTTCGTCATTTGTTATCGAATCGACTTAAAGCCAGATCGTCACATTGGCCGCTCTTCTCTCTGAAACGGTTGTACGTATCGTCTGCAAAGCTATGTCGCGTACTGCGGTATTCGGAGACACTAAAAGCACCATAGTAGAACACAGATGAAGCTCCTAAGATGATGTAATAGCCAGTAAGAAGTAGTACAATTCAAGTTTTCGGTAATGAATATTGACCTTTTAGCTGGCTTTGGTGCCTTGGACATGAGCTAGGACCTTAAGATTCTGCATGAAAGGAGGACTAGCAGCCGAGTTGCACGAGAGAATGTGAAAAGTTTTCATATGTAGTAAAAACCTGAGAAATCCGTCCGTTTTCGTCATTTGTTATCGAATCGACTTAAAGCCAGATCGTCACATTGGCCGCTCTTCTCTCTGAAACGGTTGTATTTATCGTCTGCAAAGCTATGTCGCGTGCTGCGGTATGCGGAGACACTAAAAGCACCATAGTAGAACACAGATCAAGCTTCTAAGTTCATGTAATAGCCAGTAAGGTGTAGTACAGTTCAAGTTTTAGGTATTGAATATTGACCTTTTAGCTGGCTTTGGTGCCTTGGACATGAGCAAGGACCTTAAGATTCTGCATGAAAGGAGGACTAGCAGCCGAGTTGCACGGGAGACTGTGAAAAGTGTTCATATGTAGTAAAAACCTGAGAAATCCGTCCGTTTTCGTCATTTGTTATCGAATCGACCTAAAGCCAGATCGTCACATTAGCCGCTCTGCTCTCCGAAACGGTTGTACTTATTGTCTGCAAAGCTATGTCGCGTACTGCGGTATTCGGAGACACTAAAAGCACCATAGTAGAACACAGATGAAGCTCCTAAGATGATGTAATAGCCAGTAAGACGTAGTACAATTCAAGTTGTAGGTATCGGTTATTGACTTTTTAGCTGGGTTTGGTGCCTTGGACATGAGCTAGGACCTTAAGATTCTGCATGAAAGGAGGACTAGCAGCCGACTTGCACGGGAGAATGTGAAAAGTGTTCATATGTAGTAAAAACCTGAGAAATCCGTCCGTTTTCGTCATTTGTTATCGAATCGAGTTAAAGCCAGATCGTCACATTGGCCGCTCTTCTCTCTGAAACGGTTGTACTTATCGTCTGCAAAGCTATGTCGCGTGCTGCGCCAATCGGAGGCACTAAAAGCACCATAGTAGAACACAGATGAAGCTTCTAAGTTGATGTAATAGCCAGTAAGAAGTATTACAATTCAAGTTTTAGGTATCGATTATTGACTTCTTAGCTGGCTTTGGTGCCTTGGACATGAGCTATTACCTTAAGATTCTGCATGAAAGTAGGACTAGCAGCCGAGTTGCACGGGACACTGTGAAAAGTGTTCATATGTAGTAAAAACCTGAGAAATACGTCCATTTTCGTCATTTGTTGTCGAATCGACTTAAAGCCAGATAGTCACATTGGCCGCTCTTCTCTCTGAAACGGTTGTACTTATCTTCTGCAAAGCTATGTCGCGTGCTGCGGTATGTGGACATACTAATAGCACCATAGTAGAACAGAGATGAAGCTTCTAAGTTGATGTAATAGCCAGTAAGAAGAAGTAGAATTCAAGTTTTAGGTATCGATTATTGACTTTTTAGCTGGCTTTGGTGCCTTGGACATGAGCAAGGACCTTAAGATTCTGCATGAAAGGAGGACTAGCAGCCGAGTTGCACGGGAGAATGTGAAAAGTGTTCATATGTAGTAAAAACCTGAGAAATCCGTCCGTTTTCGTCATTTGTTATCGAATCGACTTAAAGCCAGATCGTCACCTTGGCCGCTCTTCTCTCTGAAACGGTTGTACTTATCGTCTGCACAGCTATGTCGCGTGCTGCTGTATGCTGAGACACTAAAAGCACCATAGTAGAACACAGATGAAGCATCTAAGTTGATGTAATAGCCAGTAAGAAGTAGTCCAATTCAAGTTTTAGGTATCGATTATTGACTTTTTAGCTGGCTTTGGTGACTTGGACATGAGCTAGGACCTTAAGATTCTGCATGAAAGGAGGACTAGCAACCGAGTTGCACGGGAGAATGTGAAAAGTGTTCATATGTAATAAAAACCTGAGAAATCCGACCGTTTTCGTCATTTGTTATCGAATCGACTTAAAGCCAGATCGTCACTTTGGCCGCTCTTCTCTCTGAAACGGTTGTACTTATCGTCTACAAAGCTATGTCGCGTGCTGCGGTATGCGGAGACACTAAAAGCACCATAGTAGAACACAGATGAAGATTCTAAGTTGATGTAATAGCCAGTAAGAAGTAGTACAATTCAAGTTTTAGTTATCGATTATTGAATTCTTAGCTGGCTTTGGTGCCTTGGACATGAGCTATTACCTTAAGATTCTGCATGAAAGTAGGACTAGCAGCCGAGTTGCATGGGAGAATTTTAAAAGTGTTCATATGTAGTAAAAACCTGAGAAATCCGTCCGTTTTCGTCATTTGTTATCGAATCGACTTAAAGCCAGATCGTCACATTGGCCGCTCTTCTCTCTGAAACGGTTGTACTTATCGTCTGCAAAGCTGTGTCGCGTGCTGCGGTATGCGGAGAAACTAAAAGCACCGTAGTAGAACACAGATGAAGCTTCTAAGTTGATGTAATAGCCAGTAAGAAGTTAGGTATCGATTATTGACCTTTTAGCTGGCTTTGGTGCCTTGGACATTAGCTAGGACCTTAACATTCTGCATGAAAGGAGGACTAGCAGCCGCGTTGCTCGGGAGAATGTGAAAAGTGTTCATATGTAGTAAAAACCTGAGAAATCCGTCCATTTTCGTCATTTGTTATCGAATCGACGTAAAGCCAGATCGTCACATTGGCCGCTCTGCTCTCTGAAACGGTTGTATTTATCGTCTGCAAAGCTATGTCGCGTGCTGCGGTATGCGGAGACACTAAAAGCACCATAGTAGAACACAGATCAAGCTTCTAAGTTCATGTAATAGCCAGTAAGATGTAGTACAGTTCAAGTTTTAGGTATTGAATATTGACCTTTTAGCTGGCTTTGGTGCCTTGGACATGAGCAAGGACCTTAACATTCTGCATGAAAGGAGGACTAGCAGCCGAGTTGCACGGGAGACTGTGAAAAGTGTTCATATGTAGTAAAAACCTGAGAAATCCGTCCATTTTCGTCATTTGTTATCGAATCGACGTAAAGCCAGATCGTCACATTGGCCGCTCTGCTCTCTGAAACGGTTGTACTTATTGTCTGCAAAGCTATGTCGCGTACTGCGGTATTCGGAGACACTAAAAGCACCATAGTAGAACACAGATGAAGCTCCTAAGATGATGTAATAGCCAGTAAGAAGTAGTACAATTCAAGTTGTAGGTATCGGTTATTGACTTTTTAGCTGGGTTTGGTGCCTTGGACATGAGCTAGGACCTTAAGATTCTGCATGAAAGGAGGACTAGCAGCCGACTTGCACGGGAGAATGTGAAAAGTGTTCATATGTAGTAAAAACCTGAGAAATCCGTCCGTTTTCGTCATTTGTAATCGAATCGAGTTAAAGCCAGATCGTCACATTGGCCGCTCTTCTCTCTGAAACGGTTGTACTTATCGTCTGCAAAGCTATGTCGCGTGCTGCGCCAATCGGAGGCACTAAAAGCACCATAGTAGAACACAGATGAAGCTTCTAAGTTGATGTAATAGCCAGTAAGAAGTATTACAATTCAAGTTTTAGGTATCGATTATTGACTTCTTAGCTGGCTTTGGTGCCTTGGACATGAGCTATTACCTTAAGATTCTGCATGAAAGTAGGACTAGCAGCCGAGTTGCACGGGACACTGTGAAAAGTGTTCATATGTAGTAAAAACCTGAGAAATACGTCCATTTTCGTCATTTGTTATCGAATCGACTTAAAGCCAGATCGTCACATTGGCCGCTCTTCTCTCTGAAACGGTTGTACTTATCTTCTGCAAAGCTATGTCGCGTGCTGCGGTATGTGGACATACTAATAGCACCATAGTAGAACAGAGATGAAGCTTCTAAGTTGATGTAATAGCCAGTAAGAAGAAGTAGAATTCAAGTTTTAGGTATCGATTATTGACTTTTTAACTGGCTTTGGTGCCTTGGACATGAGCAAGCACCTTAAGATTCTGCATGAAAGGAGGACTAGCAGCCGAGTTGCACGGGAGAATGTGAAAAGTGTTCATATGTAGTAAAAACCTGAGAAATCCGTCCGTTTTCGTCATTTGTTATCGAATCGACTTAAAGCCAGATCGTCACATTGGCCGCTCTTCTCTCTGAAACGGTTGTACTTATCGTCTGCACAGCTATGTCGCGTGCTGCTGTATGCTGAGACACTAAAAGCACCATAGTAGAACACAGATGAAGCATCTAAGTTGATGTAATAGCCAGTAAGAAGTAGTCCAATTCAAGTTTTAGGTATCGATTATTGACTTCTGAGCTGGCTTTGGTGACTTGGACATGAGCTAGGACCTTAAGATTCTGCATGAAAGGAGGACTAGCAGCCGCGTTGCTCGGGAGAATGTGAAAAGTGTTCATATGTAGTAAAAACCTGAGAAATCCGTCAGGTTTCGTCATTTGTTATCGAATCGACTTAAAGACAGATCGTCACATTGGCCGCTCTTCTCTCTGAAACGGTTGTACTTATCGTCTGCAAAGCTATGTCGCGTGCTGCGGTATGCGGAGACACTAAGAGCACCATAGTAGAACACAGATGAAGCTTCTAAGTTGATGTAATAGCCAGTAAGAAGTAGTCCAATTCAAGTTTTAGGTATCGATTACTGACTTTTTTGCTGGCTTTGGTGCCTTGGACATGAGCTAGGACCTTAACGTTCTGCATGAAAGGAGGACTAGCAGCCGAGTTGCACGAGAGAATGTGAAAAGTTTTCATATGTAGTAAAAACCTGAGAAATCCGTCCGTTTTCATCATTTGTTATCGAATCGACTTAAAGCCAGATCGTCACATTGGCCGCTCTTCTCTCTGAAACGGTTGTATTTATCGTCTGCAAAGCTATGTCGCGTGCTGCGGTATGCGGAGACACTAAAAGCACCATAGTAGAACACAGATCAAGCTTCTAAGTTCATGTAATAGCCAGTAAGATGTAGTACAGTTCAAGTTTTAGGTATTGAATATTGACCTTTTAGCTGGCTTTGGTGCCTTGGACATGAGCAAGGACCTTAACATTCTGCATGAAAGGAGGACTAGCAGCCGAGTTGCACGGGAGACTGTGAAAAGTGTTCATATGTAGTAAAAACCTGAGAAATCCGTCCATTTTCGTCATTTGTTATCGAATCGACGTAAAGCCAGATCGTCACTTTGGCCACTCTGCTCTCTGAAACGGTTGTACTTATTGTCTGCAAAGCTATGTCGCGTACTGCGGTATTCGGAGACACTAAAAGCACCATAGTAGAACACAGATGAAGCTCCTAAGATGATGTAATAGCCAGTAAGAAGTAGTACAATTCAAGTTGTAGGTATCGGTTATTGACTTTTTAGCTGGGTTTGGTGCCTTGGACATGAGCTAGGACCTTAAGATTCTGCATGAAAGGAGGACTAGCAGCCGACTTGCACGGGAGAATGTGAAAAGTGTTCATATGTAGTAAAAACCTGAGAAATCCGTCCGTTTTCGTCATTTGTAATCGAATCGAGTTAAAGCCAGATCGTCACATTGGCCGCTCTTCTCTCTGAAACGGTTGTACTTATCGTCTGCAAAGCTATGTCGCGTGCTGCGCCAATCGGAGGCACTAAAAGCACCATAGTAGAACACAGATGAAGCTTCTAAGTTGATGTAATAGCCAGTAAGAAGTATTACAATTCAAGTTTTAGGTATCGATTATTGACTTCTTAGCTGGCTTTGGTGCCTTGGACATGAGCTATTACCTTAAGATTCTGCATGAAAGTAGGACTAGCAAAAGAGTTGCACGGGAGAATGTGAAAAGTGTTCATATGTAATAAAAACCTGAGAAATCCGACCGTTTTCGTCATTTGTTATCGAATCGACTTAAAGCCAGATCGTCACTTTGGCCGCTCTTCTCTCTGAAACGGTTGTACTTATCGTCTACAAAGCTATGTCGCGTGCTGCGGTATGCGGAGACACTAAAAGCACCATAGTAGAACACAGATGAAGATTCTAAGTTGATGTAATAGCCAGTAAGAAGTAGTACAATTCAAGTTTTAGTTATCGATTATTGACTTCTTAGCTGGCTTTGGTGCCTTGGACATGAGCTATTACCTTAAGATTCTGCATGAAAGTAGGACTAGCAGCCGAGTTGCATGGGAGAATTTTAAAAGTGTTCATATGTAGTAAAAACCTGAGAAATCCGTCCGTTTTCGTCATTTGTTATCGAATCGACTTAAAGCCAGATCGCCACATTGGCCGCTCTTCTCTCTGAAACGGTTGTACTTATCGTCTGCAAAGCTGTGTCGCGTGCTGCGGTGTGCGGAGAAACTAAAAGCACCGTAGTAGAACACAGATGAAGCTTCTAAGTTGATGTAATAGCCAGTAAGAAGTTAGGTATCTATTATTGACCTTTTAGCTGGCTTTGGTGCCTTGGACATTAGCTAGGACCTTAACATTCTGCATGAAAGGAGGACTAGCAGCCGCGTTGCTCGGGAGAATGTGAAAAGTGTTCATATGTAGTAAAAACCTGAGAAATCCGTCAGGTTTCGTCATTTGTTATCGAATCGACTTAAAGAGAGATCGTCACATTGGCCGCTCTTCTCTCTGAAACGGTTGTACTTATCGTCTGCAAAGCTATGTCGCGTGCTGCGGTATGCGGAGACACTAAAAGCACCATAGTAGAACACAGATGAAGCTTCAAAGTTGATGTAATAGCCAGTAAGAAGTAGTCCAATTCAAGTTTTAGGTATCGATTATTGACTTTTTTGCTGGCTTTGGTGCCTTGGACATGAGCTAGGACCTTAACGTTCTGCATGAAACTAGGACTAGCAGCCGAGTTGCATGGGAGAATGTGAAAAGTGTTCATATGTAGTAAAATCCTTGTAAATCCGTCCGTTTTCGTCATTTGTTATCGAATCGACTTATAGCCAAATCGTCACATTGGCCACTCTTCTCCGTGAAACGGCTGTACTTATCGTCTGCAAAGCTATGTCGCGTGCTGCGGTATGCGGAGACACGAAAATCATCATAGTAGAACACAGATGAAGCTTCTAAGTTGGTGTAATAGCCAGTAAGAAGTAGTACAATTCAAGTTTTAGGTATCGATTGTTGACTTTTTAGCTGGCTTTGGTGCTTGGGACATGAGCTAGGACATTGAGATTCTGCGTGAAAGGAGGACTAGAAACCGAGTTTCACGGGAGAATGTAAAAAGTGTTCATATGTAATAAAAACCTGAGAAATTCGTCCGTTTTCGTCATTTGTTATCGAATCGACTTAAAGCCAGATCGTCACATTGGCCGCTCTTCTCTCTGAAACGGTTGTACTTATCGTCTACAAAGCTATGTCGCGTGCTGCGGTATTCGGAGACACTAAAGCACCACAGTAGAACACAGATGAAGCTTCTAAGTTGATGTAATAGCCAGTAAGAAGTAGTACAATTAAAGTTTTAGGTATCGATTATTGACTTTTTAGCTGGCTTTGGTGCCTTGGACATGAGCTACGACCTTGAGATTCTGCGTGAATGGAGGACTAGCAGCAGAGTTGCACGGGAGAATGTGAAAAGGTTCGCATGTAGTAAAAACCTGAGAAATCCGTCCGTTTTCTTCATTTGTTATGAAATCGACTTGAAGCCAGATCGTCACATTGGCCGCTCTTCTCTCTGAAACGGTTGTACTTATCGTCTGCAAAGCTATGTCGCGTGCTGCGGTATGCTGAGACACTAAAAGCACCATAGTACAACACAGATCAAGCTTCTAAGTTGATGTAATAGCCAGTAAGAAGTAGTACAATTCAAGTTTTAGGTATTGAATATTGACCTTTTAGCTGGCTTTGGTGCCTTGGACATGAGCTAGGACCTTAAGATTCTGCATGAAAGGAGGACTAGCAGCCGAGTTGCACGGGAGAGTGTGAAAAGTGTTCATATGTAGTAAAAACCTGAGAAATCCGTCCGTTTTCGTCATTTGTTATCGAATCGACTTTTAGCCAGATCGTCACATAGGCCGCTCTTCTCTCTGAAACGGTTGTGCTTATCGTCTGCAAAACTATATCGCGTGCAGCGGTATGTGGAGACACTAAAAGCACCGTAGTAGAACACAGATGAAGCTTCTTAGTTGATGTAATAGCCAGTAAGAAGTAGTCCAATTCAAGTTTTAGATATAGATTATTGACTTTTTAGCTGGCTTTGGTGCCTTGGACATGAGCTAGGACCTTAAGATTCAGCATAAAAGGAGGACTCGCAGCCCAGTTGCACGGGAGAATGTGAAAAGTGTTCGCATGTAGTAAAAACCTGAGAAATCCGTCCGATTTCGTCATTTATACTTATCGTCTACAAAGCTATGTCGCGTGCTGCGGTATGCGGAGACACTAAAAGCACCATAGTAGAACACAGATGAAGCTTCTTAGTTGATGTAATAGCCAGTAAGAAGTAGTACAATTCAAGTTTTAGGTATCGGTTATTGACTTTTTAGCTGGCTTTGGTGCCTTGGACATGAGCTAGGACCTTAAGATACTGCATCAAAGGGCTAGCTGCGGAGTTGCACGGGAGAATGTGAAAAGTGTTCATATGTAGTAAAAACCCAAGAAATCCGTCCGTTTTCGTCATTTGTTATCGAATCGACTTAAAGCCAGATCGTAACATTGGCCGCTCTTCTCTCTGAAACGGATGTACTTATCGTCTGCAAAGCTATGTCGCGTGCTGCGGTATGCGGATACACTAAAATCACCATAGTAGAACAGAGATGAAGCTTCTAAGTTGATACAATAGCCAGTAAGAAGTAGTACAATTCAAGTTTTAGGTATCGATTATTGAGTTTTTAGCTGGCTTTCGTGACTTGGACATGAGCTAGTACCTTAAGATTCTGCATGAAAGGAGGACTAGCAGCCGAGTTGCACGGGAGAATGGAAAAGTGTTCATATGTAGTAAAAACCTGAGAAATCCGTCCGTTTTCGTCATTTGTTATCGAATCGACTTAAAGCCAGATCGTCACAATGGCCGCTCTTCTCTCTGAACGGTTGTACATATCGTCTGCAAAGCTATGTCGCGTGCTGCGGTATGCGGAGACAAGAAAATCTTCATAGTAGAACACAGATGAAGCTTCTAAGTTGATGTAATAGCCAGTAAGAAGTAGTGCAATTCAAGTTTTAGATATTGATTATTGACTTTTTAGCTGGCTTTGGTGCCTTGGTCATGATCTAGGACCTTAAGATTCTGCATGAAAGAAGGACTAGCAGCCGAGTTGCCCGGGAGTATGTGAAAAGTGTTCATATGTAGTAAAAACCTTAGAAATCCGTCCGTTTTCGTCATTTATTTATCCAATCGACTTAAAGCCAGATCGTCACATTGGCCGCTCTTCTCTCTGAAACGGTTGTACTTATCGTCTGCAAAACTATGTCGCGTGCTGCGGTATGCGGAGATACTAAAAGCACCGTAGTAAAACATAGATGAAGGTTCTAAGTTGATGTAATAGCCAGTAAGAAGTAGTCCAATTCAAGTTTTAGGTATCGATTATTGACTTTTTAGCTGGCTTTGGTGCCTTGGACATGAGCTAGGACCTTAAGATTCTGCATAAAAGGAGGACTAGCAGCCGAGTTGCACGGGAGAATGTGAAAAGTGTTCATATGTAGTAAAAACCTGAGACATCCGTCCGTTTTCGTCATTTGTTATCGAATCGACTTAAAGCCAGATCGTAACATTGGCCGCTCTTCTCTCTAAAACGGTTGTACTTATCGTCTGCGAAGCTGTGTCGCGTGCTGCGGTATGCGGAGAAACTAAAAGCACCGTAGTAGAACATTGATGAAGGTTCTAAGTTGATGTAATAGCCAGTAAGAAGTAGTCCAATTCAAGTTTTAGGTATCGATTATTGACTTTTTAGCTGAATTTGGTGCCTTGGACATGAGCTAGGACTTTAAGATTCTGCATAAAAGGAGGACTAGCAGCCCAGTTGCCCAGGAGAATGTGAAAAGTGTTCACATGTAGTAAAAACCTGAGAAATCCGTCCGTTTTCGTCATTTGTTATCGAATCGACTTAAAGCCAGATCGTAACATTGGCCGCTCTTCTCTCTAAAACGGTTGTACTTATAGTCTGAAAAGCTATGTCGCGTGCTGCGGTATGCGGAGACACTAAAATCACCATAGTAGAACACAGATGAAGCATCTAAGTTGATGTAATAGCCAGTAAGAAGTAGTCCAATTCAAGTTTTAGGTATCGATTATTGACTTTTTAGCTGGCTTTGGTGCCTTGGACATGAGCTAGGACCTTCAGATTCGGCATGAAAGGAGGACTAGCAGCCGAGTTGCACGGGAGAATGTGAAAAGTGTTCATATGTAGTAAAAACCTGAGAAATCCGTCCGTTTTCGTCATTTGTTATCGAATCGACTTATAGCCAGATCGTCACATTGGCCGCTCTTCTCTCTGAAACGGTTGTACTTATCGTCTGAAAAGCTATGTCGCGTGCTGCGGTATGCAGGGACGCTAAAATCACCATAGTAGAACACAGATGAAGCTTCTAAGTTGATGCAATAGCCAGTAAGAAGTAGTACAATTCATGTTTTAGGTATCGATTATTGACTTTTTAGCTGGCTTCGGTGCCTTGGACATGAGCTAGGACCTTAAGATTCTGCATGAGAGGAGGACTAGCAGCCGAGTTGCACGGGAGAATGTGAAAAGTGTTCATATGTACTAAAAACCTGAGAAATCCGTCCGTTTTCGTCATTTGTTATCGAATCGATTTAAAGCCAGATGGACACATTGGCCGCTCTTCTCTCTTAAACGGTTGTACTTATCGTCTGCACAGCTATGTCGCGTGCTGCGGTATGTGGAGACACTAAAATCACCATAATAGAACACAGATGAAGCTTCTAAGTTGATGTAATAGCCAGTAAGGAATAGTACAATTCAAGTTTTAGGTATCGATTATTGACTTTTTAGCTGGCTTTGGTGCCTTGGATATGATCTAGGACCTTAAGATTCTGCATGAAAGAAGGACTAGCAGCCGAGATGCACGGGAGAATGTGAAAAGTGTTCATATGTAGTAAAAACCAACCTGAAAAATCCGTCCGTTTTCGTCATTTGTTATGGAACCGACTTAAAGCCAAATCATCACATTGGCAGCTCTGCTCTCTGAAACGGTTGTACTTATCGTCTGCAAAGCTATGTCGCGTACTGCGGTTTTCGGAGACACTAAAAGCACCATAGTAGAACACAGATGAAGCTTCTAAGTTGATGTAATAGCCAGTAAGAAGTAGTAGAATTCAAGTTTTAGGTATCGATTATTGACTTTTTGTTGGCTTTGGAGTCTTGGACATCAGCTAGGACCTTAAGATTCTGCATGAAAGGAGGACTAGCAGCCGAGTTGCACGGGAGAATGTGAAAAGTGTTCATATGTAGTAAAAACCTGAGATATCCGTCCGTTTTCGTCATTTGTTATCGAATCGACTTAAAGCCAGATGGTCACATTGGCCGCTCTTCTCTCTGAAACGGTTGTACTTATCGTCTGCAAAGCTATGTTGCGTGTTGCGGTATGTGGAGACACTAAAATCACCATAGTAGAACACAGATGAAGCTTCTAAGTTGAAGTAATAGCCAGTAAGAAGTAGTACAATTCAAGTTCTAGGTATCGATTATTGACTTTTTAGCTGGCTTTGGTGCCTTGGACATGAGCAAGGACCTTGAGATTCTGCATGAAAGGAGGACTAACAGCCGAGTTGCACGGGACAATGTGAAAAGAGTTCATATGTAGTAAAAACCTGAGAAATCCGTCCGTTTTCGTCATTTGTTATCGAATCGACTTAAAGCCAGATCATCACATTGGCCGCTCTTATCTCTGAAACGGTTGTACTTATCGTCTGCAAAGCTATGTCGCGTACTGCGGTATTCGGAGACACTTAAACACCATAGTAGAACACAGATGAAGCTTCTAAGATGATATAATAGCCAGTAAGAAGCAATACAATTCAAGTTTTAGGTATCGGTTATTGAATTTTTAGCTGGCTTTGGTGCCTTGAACATGAGCTAGGACCTTAAGATTCTGTATGAAATGAGGACTAGCAGCCCAGTTGCACGGGAGAATGTGAAAACTGTTGATATGTAGTAAAAACCAACCTGAGAAATCCGTCCGTTTTCGTCATTTGTTATCGAATCGACTTAAAGCCAGATCGTCAAATTGGCCGCTCTTCTCTCTGAAACGGTTGTACTTATCGTCTGCAAAGCTATGTCGCGTGCTGCGGTATGCTGAGACACTAAAAGCACCATAGTACAACACAGATCAAGCTTCTAAGTTGATGTAATAGCCAGTAAGAAGTAGTACAATTCTAGTTTTAGGTATCGGTTATTGACTTTTTAGCTGGCTTTGGTGCCTTGGACATGAGCTAGGACATTTAGATTCTACATGAAAGGAGGACTAGCTGCCGAGTTGCACGGGAGAATGTGATAAGTGTTCATATGTAGTAAAAACCCAAGAAATCCGTCCGTTTTCGTCATTTGTTATCGAATCGTCTTAAAGCCAGATCGTCACATTGACCGCTCTTCTCTCTGAAACGGTTGTACTTATCGTCTGCAAAGCTATGTCGCGTGCTGCGTTATGCGGAGACACTAAAAGCACCATAGTAGAACACAGATGAAGCTTCTAAGATGACGTAATAGCCAGTAAGAAATAGTACAAATCAAGTTTTAGATATCGTTATTGACTTTTTAGCTGTCTTTGGTGCCTTGGAAATGGGCTATGACCTTAAGATTCTGCATGAAAGGAGGACTAGCAGCCGAGTTGCACGGGAGAATGTGAAAAGTGTTCATATGTAGTAAAAACCTGAGAAATCCGTCCGTTTGCGTCATTTGTTATCGAATCGACTTAAAGCCAGATCGTCACATTTGCCGCTCTTCTCTCTGAAACCGTTGTACTTATCGTCTGCAAAGCTATGTCGCGTGCTGCGATATGCGGAGACACTAAAAGCACCATAGTAGAACACAGATGAAGCTTCTAAGTTAATGTAATAGCCAGTAAGAAGTAGTACAATTCAAGTTTTAGATATTGATTATTGACTTTTTAGCTGGCTTTGGTGCCTTGGACATGATCTAGGACCTTAAGATTCTGCATGAAAGAAGGACTAGCAGCCGAGTTGCCCGGGAGAATGTGAAAAGTGTTCATATGTAGTAAAAACCTGAGAAATCCGTCCGTTTTCGTCATTTGTTATCGAATCGACTTAAAGCCAGATCGTCACATTGGCCGCTCTTCTCTCTGAAACGGTTGTACTTATCTTCTGCAAAGCTATGTCGCGTGCTGCGGTATGTGGAGACACTAAAAGCACCATAGTAGAGCAGAGATGAAGCTTCTAAGTTGATGTAATAGCCAGTAAGAAGTAGTAGAATTCAAGTTTTAGGTATTGATTATTGACTTTTTAGCTGGCTTTGGTGCCTTGGACATGAGCTAGGACCTTAAGATTCTGCATGAAAGGAGGACTAGCAACCGAGTTGCACGGGAGAATGTGAAAAGTGTTCATATGTAATAAAAACCTGAGAAATAAGTCCGTTTTCGTCATTTGTTATCGAATCGACTTAAAGCCAGATCGTCACATTGGCCGCTCTTCTCTCTGAAACGGTTGTACTTATCGTCTACAAAGCTATGTCGCGTGCTGCGGTATGCGGAGACACTAAAAGCACCATAGTAGAACACAGGTGAAACTTCTAAGTTGATGTAATAGCCAGTAAGAAGTAGTACAATTCAAGTTTTAGGTATCGGTTATTGACTTTTTAGCTGGCTTTGGTGCCTTGGACATGAGCTAGGACCTTAAGATTCTGCATGAAAGGAGGACTAGCTGCCGAGTTGCACGGGAGAATGTGAAAAGTGTTCATATGTAGTAAAAACCCAAGAAATCCGTCCGTTTTCGTCATTTGTTATCGAATCGTCTTAAAGCCAGATCGTCACATTGAGCGCTCTTCTTTCTGAAACGGTTGTACTTATCGTCTGCAAAGCTATGTCGCGTGCTGCGGTATGCGGAGACATTAAAAGCACCATAGTAGAACACAGATGAAGCTTCTAAGTTGATGTAATAGCCAGTAAGAAGTAGTACAATTCAAGTTTTAAGTATTGATTATTGACCTTTTAGCTGCCTTGGTGCCTTAAACATGAGCTAGTGCCTTGAGATCCTGCATGAAAGGAGGACTAGCAGCCGAGTTGCACGGGAGAATGTGAAAAGTGTTCGCATGTAGTAAAAAGCTGAGAAATCCGTCCGTTTTCGTCATTTGTTATCGAATCGACATATAGCCAGATCGTCACATTGGCCGCTCTTCTCTCTGAAACGGTTGTACTTATCGTCTGCAAAGCTATGTCGCGTGCTGCGGTATGCGGAGACACTAAAATCACCATAGTAGAACACAGATGAAACATCTAAGTTGATGTAATAGCCAGTTAGAAGTAGTCCAATTCAAGTTTTAGGTATCGATTATTGACTTTTTAGCTGGCTTTGGTGACTTGGACATGAGCTAGGACCTTAAGGTTCTATATGAAAGGAGGACTAGCAACCGAGTTGCACGGTAGAATGTGAAAAGTGTTCATATGTAATAAAAACCTGAGAAATCCGTCCGTTTTCGTCATTTGTTATCGAATCGACTTAAAGCCAGATCGTCACATTGGCCGCTCTTCTCTCTGAAACGGTTGTACTTATCGTCTACAAAGCTATGTCGCGTGCTGCGGTATGCGGAGACACTAAAAGCACCATAGTAGAACACAGATGAAGCTTCTAAGTTGTTGTAATAGCCAGTAAGAAGTAGTACAATAAAAGTTTTAGGTACTGATTATTTACTTTATAGCTGGCTTTGGTGCCTTGGACATTAGCTAGGACCTTAAGATTCTGCATGAAAGGAGGACTAGCAGCCGAGTTGCACGGGAGAATGTGAAAAGTGTTCATATGTAGTAAAAACCTGAGAAATCCGTCCGTTTTCGTCATTTGTTATCGAATCGTCTTAAAGCCAGATCGTCACATTGACCGCTCTTCTCTCTGAAACGGTTGTACTTATCGTCTGCAAAGCTATGTCGCGTGCTGCGTTATGCGGAGACACTAAAAGCACCATAGTAGAACACAGATGAAGCTTCTAAGATGATGTAATAGCCAGTAAGAAATAGTACAAATCAAGTTTTAGATATCGTTATTGACTTTTTAGCTGGCTTCGGTGCGTTGGACATGGGCTATGACCTTAAGATTCTGCATGAAAGGAGGACTAGCAGCCGAGTTGCACGGGAGAATGTGAAAAGTGTTCATATGTAGCAAATACCTGAGAAATCCGTCCGTTTGCGTCATTTGTTATCGAATCGACATAAAGCCAGATCGTCACATTTGCCGCTCTTCTCTCTGAAACCGTTGTACTTATCTTCTGCAAAGCTATGTCGCGTGCTGCGGTATGTGGAGACACTAAAAGCACCATAGTAGAACAGAGATGAAGCTTCTAAGTTGATGTAATAGCCAGTAAGAAGTAGTAGAATTCAAGTTTTAGGTATTGATTATTGACTTTTTAGCTGGCTTTGGTGCCTTGGACATGAGCTAGGACCTTAAGATTCTGCATGAAAGGAGGACTAGCACCCGAGTTGCACGGGAGAATGTGAAAAGTGTTCATATGTAGTAAAACCAACCTGAGAAATCCGTCCGTTTTCGTCATTTGTTATCGAATCGACTTAAAGCCAGATCGTCACATTGGCCGCTCTTCTCTCTGAAACGGTTGTACTTATCGTCTGCAAAGCTATGTCGCGTGTTGCGGTATGCTGAGACACTAAAAGCACCATAGTACAACACAGATCATGCTTCTAAGTTGATGTAATAGCCAGTAAGAAGTAGTACAATTCTAGTTTTAGGTATCGGTTATTGACTTTTTAGCTGGCTTTGGTGCCTTGGACATGAGCTAGGACATTTAGATTCTACATGAAAGGAGGACTAGCTGCCGAGTTGCACGGGAGAATGTGAAAAGTGTTCATATGTAGTAAAAACCCAAGAAATCCGTCCGTTTTCGTCATTTGTTATCGAATCGTCTTAAAGCCAGATCGTCACATTGACCGCTCTTCTCTCTGAAACGGTTGTACTTATCGTCTGCAAAGCTATGTCGCGTGCTGCGTTATGCGGAGACACTAAAAGCACCATAGTAGAACTCAGATGAAGCTTCTAAGATGATGTAATAGCCAGTAAGAAATAGTACAAATCAAGTTTTAGTTATCGTTATTGACTTTTTAGCTGGCTTCGGTGCGTTGGACATGGGCTATGACCTTAAGATTCTGCATGAAAGGAGGACTAGCAGCCGAGTTGCACGGGAGAATGTGAAAAGTGTTCATATGTAGCAAATACCTGAGAAATCCGTCCGTTTGCGTCATTTGTTATCGAATCGACATAAAGCCAGATCGTCACATTTGCCGCTCTTCTCTCTGAAACCGTTGTACTTATCTTCTGCAAAGCTATGTCGCGTGCTGCGGTATGTGGAGACACTAAAAGCACCATAGTAGAACAGAGATGAAGCTTCTAAGTTGATGTAATAGCCAGTAAGAAGTAGTAGAATTCAAGTTTTAGGTATTGATTATTGACTTTTTAGCTGGCTTTGGTGCCTTGGACATGAGCTAGGACCTTAAGATTCTGCATGAAAGGAGGACTAGCAGCCGAGTTGCACGGGATAATGTGAAAAGTGTTCATATGTAATAAAATCCTGAGAAATCCGTCCGTTTTCGTCATTTGTTATCGAATCGACTTAAAGCCAGATCGTCACATTGGCCGCCCTTCTCTCTGAAACGGTTGTACTTATCGTCTGCAAAGCTATTTTGCGTGCTGCGGTATTCGGAGACACTAAAATCACCATAGTAGAACACAGATGAAGCATCTAAGTTGATGTAATAGCCAGTAAGAAGTAGTCCAATTCAAAATTAGGTATCGATTATTGACTTTTTAGCTGGCTTTGGTGACTTGGACATGAGCTAGGACCTTAAGATTCTGCATGAAAGGAGGACTAGCAACCGAGTTGCACGGGAGAATGTGAAAAGTGTTCATATGTAATAAAAACCTGAGAAATAAGTCCGTCTTCGTCATTTCTTATCGAATCGACTTAAAGCCAGATCGTCACATTGGCCGCTCTTCTCTCTGAAACGGTTGTACTTATCGTCTACAAAGCTATGTCGCGTGCTGCGGTATGCAGAGACACTAAAAGCACCATAGTAGAACACAGGTGAAGCTTCTAAGTTGATGTAATAGCCAGTAAGAAGTAGTACAATTCAAGTTTTAGGTATCGGTTATTGACTTTTTAGCTGGCTTTGGTGCCTTGGACATGAGCTAGGACCTTAAGATTCTGCATGAAAGGAGGACTAGCTGCCGAGTTGCACGGGAGAATGTGAAAACTGTTCATATGTAGTAAAAACCCAAGAAATCCGTCCGTTTTCGTCATTTGTTATCGAATCGTCTTAAAGCCAGATCGTCACATTGAGCGCTCTTCTCTCTGAAACGGTTGTACTTATCGTCTGCAAAGCTATGTCGCGTGCTGCGGTATGCGGAGACATTAAAAGCACCATAGTAGAACACAGATGAAGCTTCGAAGTTGATGTAATAGCCAGTAAGAAGTAGTACAATTCAAGTTTTAAGTATTGATTATTGACCTTTTAGCTGCCTTGGTGCCTTGGACATGAGCTAGGACCTTGAGATCCTGCATGAGAGGAGGACTAGCAGCCTAGTTGCACGGGAGAATGTGAAAAGTGTTCGCATGTAGTAAAAACCTGAGAAATCCGTCCGTTTTCGTCATTTGTTATCGAATCGACTTATAGCCAGATCGTCACATTGGCCGCTCTTCTCTCTGAAACGGTTGTACTTATCGTCTACAAAGCTATGTCGCGTGCTGCGGTATGCGGAGACACTAAAAGCACCATAGTAGAACACAGATGAAGCTTCTAAGTTGATGTAATAGCCAGTAAGAAGTAGTACAATAAAAGTTTTAGGTACTGATTATTTACTTTATAGCTGGCTTTGGTGCCTTGGACATTAGCTAGGACCTTAAGATTCTGCATGAAAGGAGGAATAGCAGCCGAGTTGCACGGGAGAATGTGAAAAGTGTTCATATGTAGTAAAAACCTGAGAAATCCGTCCGTTTTCGTCATTTGTTATCGAATCGTCTTAAAGCCAGATCGTCACATTGACCGCTCTTCTCTCTGAAACGGTTGTACTTATCATCTGCAAAGCTATGTCGCGTGCTGCGTTGTGCGGAGACACTAAAAGCACCATAGTAGAACACAGATGAAGCTTCTAAGATGATGTAATAGCCAGTAAGAAATAGTACAAATCAAGTTTTAGATATCGTTATTGACTTTTTAGCTGGCTTTGGTGCGTTGGACATGGGCTATGACCTTAAGATTCTGCATGAAAGGAGGACTAGCAGCCGAGTTGCACGGGAGAATGTGAAAAGTGTTCATATGTAGCAAAAACCTGAGAAATCCGTCCGTTTGCGTCATTTGTTATCGAATCGAATTAAAGCCAGATCGTCACATTTGCCGCTCTTCTCTCTGAAACCGTTGTACTTATCGTCTGCAAAGCTATGTCGCGTGCTGCGATATGCGGAGACACTAAAAGCACCATAGTAGAACACAGATGAAGCTTCTAAGTTAATGTAATAGCCAGTAAGAAGTAGAACAATTCAAGTTTTAGATATTGATTATTGACTTTTTAGCTGGCTTTGGTGCCTTGGACATGATCTAGGACCTTAAGATTCTGCATGAAAGAAGCACTAGCAGCCGAGTTGCCTGGGCGAATGTGAAAAGTGTTCATATGTAGTAAAAACCTGAGACATCCGTCCGTTTTCGTCATTTGTTATCGAATCGACTTAAAGCCAGGTCGTCACATTGGCCGCTCTTCTCTCTGAACGGTTGTACTTATCGTCTGCAAAGCTATGTCGCGTACTGCGGTATTCGGAGACACTAAACGCACCATAGTAGAACAGAGATGAAGCTTCTAAGTTGATGTAATAGCCAGTAAGAAGTAGTAGAATTCAAGTTTTAGGTATTGATTATTGACTTTTTAGCTGGCTTTGGTGCATTGGACATGAGCTAGGACCTTAAGATTCTGCATGAAAGGAGGACTAGCACCCGAGTTGCACGGGAGAATGTGAAAAGTGTTCATATGTAATAAAATCCTGAGAAATCCGTCCGTTTTCGTCATTTGTTATCGAATCGACTTATAGCCAGATCGTCACATTGGCCGCTCTTCTCTCTGAAACGGTTGTACTTATCGTCTGCAAAGCTATGTCGCGTGCTGCGGTATGCGGAGACACTAAAATCACCATAGTAGAACACAGATGAAGCATCTAAGTTGATGTAATAGGGAGTAAGAAGTAGTCCAATTGAAGTTTTTGGTATCGATTATTGACGTTTTAGCTGGCTTTGGTGACTTGGACATGAGCTAGGACCTTAAGATTCTGCATGAAAGGAGGACTAGCAGCCGAGTTGCACGAGAGAATGTGAAAAGTTTTCATATGTAGTAAAAACCTGAGAAATCCGTCCGTTTTCGTCATTTGTTATCGAATCGACTTAAAGCCAGATCGTCACATTGGCCGCCCTTCTCTCTGAAACCGTTGTACTTATCGTCTGCAAAGCTATGTCGCGTGCTGCGGTATGCGGAGACACTAAAAGCACCATACTAGAACACATATGAAGCTTCTAAATTGATGCAATAGCCAGTAAGAAGTAGTACAATTCAAGTTTTATGTATCGATTATTGACTTTTTAGCTGGCTTCGGTGCCTTGGACATGAGCTAGGACCTTAAGATTCTGCATGAAAGGAGGACTAGCAGCCGAGTTGCACGGGAGAATGTGGAAAGTGTTCATATGTAGTAAAAACCTGAGAAATCCGTCCGTTTTCGTCATTTGTTATCGAATCGACTTAAAGCCAGATGGTCACATTGGCCGCTCTTCTCTCTGAAACGGTTGTACTTATCGTCTGCAAAGCTATGTCACGTACTGCGGTATTCGGAGACACTAAAAACACCATAGTAGAACACAGATGAAGCTTCTAAGATGATGTAATAGCCAGTAAGAAGTTGTACAATTCAATTTTTAGGTATCGGTTATTGACGTTTTGGCTCGCTTTGGTCCCTTGGACATGAGCTAGGACCTTAAGATTCTGCATGGAAGGAGGACTAGGAGCAGAGTTGCACGGGAGAATGTGAAAAGTGTTTGTATGTAGTAAAAACCTGAGAAATCCGTCCGTTTTCGTCATTTGTTATCGAATCGACTTAAAGCCAAATCGTCACATTGGCCGCTCTGCTCTCTGAAACGGTTGTACTTATCGTCTGCAAAGCTATGTCGCGTACTGCGGTATTCGGAGACACTAAACGCACCATAGTAGAACACAGATGAAGCTTCTAAGATGATGTAATAGCCAGTAAGAAATAGTACAATTCAAGTTTTAGATATCGTTTTTGACTTTTTAGCTGGCTTTGGTGCCTTGGACATGGGCTATGACCTTAAGATTCTGCATGAAAGGAGGACTAGCAGCCGAGTTGCACGGGAGAATGTGAAAAGTGTTCATATCTAGTAAAAACCTGAGAAATCCGTCCGTTTGCGTCATTTGTTATCGAATCGACTTAAAGCCAGATCGTCACATTGGCCGCTCTTCTCTCTGAAACCGATGTACTTATCGTCTGCAAAGCTATGTCGCGTGCTGCGATATGCGGAGACACTGAAAGCACCATAGTAGAACACATATGAAGCTTCTAAGTTGATGTAATAGCCAGTAAGAAGTAGTACAATTCAAGTTTTAGATATTGATTATTGACTTTTTAGCTGGCTTTGGTGCCTTGGACAAGAGCTAGGACCTTACGATTCTGCATGAAAGGAGGACTAGCAGCCGAGTTGCACGGGAGAATGTGAAAAGTGTTTATATGTAGTAAAAACCTGAGAAATCCGTCCGTTTTCGTCACTTGTTATCGAATCGCCTTAAAGCCAAATCGTCACATTGGCCGCTCTGCTCTCTGAAACGGTTGTACTTATCTTCTGCAAAACTATGTCGCGTGCTGCGGTATGCGGAGAAACTAAAAGCACCGTAGTAGAACATAGATGAAGGTTCTAAGTTGATGTAATAGCCAGTAAGAAGTAGTCCAATTCAAGTTTTAGGTATCGATTATTGACTTTTTAGCTGGCTTTGGTGCCTTGGACATGAGCTAGGACCTTAAGATTCTGCATGAAAGGAGGACTAGCACCCGAGTTGCACGGGAGAATGTGAAAAGTGTTCATATGTAATAAAATCCTGAGAAATCCGTCCGTTTTCGTCATTTGTTATCGAATCGACTTATAGCCTGATCGTCACATTGGCCGCACTTCTCTCTGAAACGGTTGTACTTATCGTCTGCAAAGCTATGTCGAGTGCTGCGGTATGCGGAGACACTAAAATCACCATAGTAGAACACAGATGAAGCATCTAAGTTGATGTAATAGGGAGTAAGAAGTAGTCCAATTGAAGTTTTTGGTATCGATTATTGACGTTTTAGCTGGCTTTGGTGACTTGGACATGAGCTAGGACCTTAAGATTCTGCATGAAAGGAGGACTAGCAGCCGAGTTGCACGGGAGAATATGAAAAGAGTTCATATGTAGTAAAAACCTGAGAAATCCGTCCGTTTGCGTGATTTTTTATCGAATCGACTTAAAGCCAGATCGTCACATTGGCTGCTCTTTTTTCTGAACGGTTGTACATATCGTCTGCAAAGCTATGTCGCGTGCTGCTGTATGCGGAGACAAGAAAATCTTCATAGTAGAACACAGATGAAGCTTTTAAGTTGATGTAATAGCCAGTAAGAAGTAGTACAATTCAAGTTTTAGTTATCGATTATTGACTTTATAGCTGGCTTTGATGCCTTGGACATGAGCTAGGACCTTAAGATTCTGCATGAAAGGAGGACTAGCAGAGGAGTTGCACGGGTGAAGGTGAGAAGTGTTCATACGTAGTAAAAACCTGAGAAATCCGTCCGTTTTCGTTATTTGTTATCGAATCGACTTAAAGCCAGATCGTCACATTGGCCGCTCTTCTCTCTGAAACCGTTGTACTTATCGTCTGCAAAGCTATGTCGCGTGCTGCGGTATGCGGAGACACTAAAAGCACCATAGTAGAACACATATGAAGCTTCTAAATTGATGCAATAGCCAGTAAGAAGTAGTACAATTCAAGTTTTATGTATCGATTATTGACTTTTTAGCTGGCTTCGGTGCCTTGGACATGAGCTAGGACCTTAAGATTCTGCATGAAAGGAGGACTAGCAGCCGAGTTGCACGGGAGAATGTGGAAAGTGTTCATATGTAGTAAAAACCTGAGAAATCCGTCCGTTTTCGTCATTTGTTATCGAATCGACTTAAAGCCAGATGGTCACATTGGCCGCTCTTCTCTCTGAAACGGTTGTACTTATCGTCTGCAAAGCTATGTCACGTACTGCGGTATTCGGAGACACTAAAAACACCATAGTAGAACACAGATGAAGCTTCTAAGATGATGTAATAGCCAGTAAGAAGTTGTACAATTCAATTTTTAGGTATCGGTTATTGACGTTTTGGCTCGCTTTGGTCCCTTGGACATGAGCTAGGACCTTAAGATTCTGCATGGAAGGAGGACTAGGAGCAGAGTTGCACGGGAGAATGTGAAAAGTGTTTGTATGTAGTAAAAACCTGAGAAATCCGTCCGTTTTCGTCATTTGTTATCGAATCGACTTAAAGCCAAATCGTCACATTGGCCGCTCTGCTCTCTGAAACGGTTGTACTTATCGTCTGCAAAGCTATGTCGCGTACTGCGGTATTCGGAGACACTAAACGCACCATAGTAGAACACAGATGAAGCTTCTAAGATGATGTAATAGCCAGTAAGAAATAGTACAATTCAAGTTTTAGATATCGTTTTTGACTTTTTAGCTGGCTTTGGTGCCTTGGACATGGGCTATGACCTTAAGATTCTGCATGAAAGGAGGACTAGCAGCCGAGTTGCACGGGAGAATGTGAAAAGTGTTCATATCTAGTAAAAACCTGAGAAATCCGTCCGTTTGCGTCATTTGTTATCGAATCGACTTAAAGCCAGATCGTCACATTGGCCGCTCTTCTCTCTGAAACCGTTGTACTTATCGTCTGCAAAGCTATGTCGCGTGCTGCGATATGCGGAGACACTGAAAGCACCATAGTAGAACACATATGAAGCTTCTAAGTTGATGTAATAGCCAGTAAGAAGTAGTACAATTCAAGTTTTAGATATTGATTATTGACTTTTTAGCTGGCTTTGGTGCCTTGGACAAGAGCTAGGACCTTACGATTCTGCATGAAAGGAGGACTAGCAGCCGAGTTGCACGGGAGAATGTGAAAAGTGTTTATATGTAGTAAAAACCTGAGAAATCCGTCCGTTTTCGTCACTTGTTATCGAATCGCCTTAAAGCCAAATCGTCACATTGGCCGCTCTGCTCTCTGAAACGGTTGTACTTATCTTCTGCAAAACTATGTCGCGTGCTGCGGTATGCGGAGAAACTAAAAGCACCGTAGTAGAACATAGATGAAGGTTCTAAGTTGATGTAATAGCCAGTAAGAAGTAGTCCAATTCAAGTTTTAGGTATCGATTATTGACTTTTTAGCTGGCTTTGGTGCCTTGGACATGAGCTAGGACCTTAAGATTCTGCAAAAAAGGCGGACTAGCAGCCGAGTTGCACGGGAGAATGTGAAAAGTGTTCATATGTAGTAAAAACCTGAGACATCCGTCCGTTTTCGTCATTTGTTATCGAATCGACTTAAAGCCAGATCGTAACATTAGCCGCTCTTCTCTCTAAAACGGTTGTACTTATCGTCTGCAAAGCTGTGTCGCGTGCTGCGGTATGCGGAGAAACTAAAAGCAACGTAGTGGAACATAGATGAAGCATCTAAGTTGATGTAATAGCCAGAAGTACATTTCAAATTTAGGTATCGATTATTGACTTTTTAGATGGCTTTGGTGACTTGGACATGAGCTAGGACCTTAAGATTCTGCATGAAAGGAGGACTAGAAGCCGAGTTGCACGGGAGAATGTGAAAAGTGTTCATATGTAGTAAAAACCTGAGAAATCCGTCCGTTTTCGTCATTTGTTATCGAATCGACTTAAAGCCAGATGGTCACATTGGCCGCTCTTCTCTCTGAAACGGTTGTACTTATCGTCTGCAAAGCTATGTCACGTACTGCGGTATTCGGAGACACTAAAACCACCATAGTAGAACACAGATAAAGCTTCTAAGTTGATGTAATAGCCAGTAAGAAGTAGTACAATTCAAGTTTTAGATATCGTTATTGACTTTTTAGCTGGCTTTGGTGCCTTGGACATGAGCTATGACCTTAAGATTATGCATGAAAGGAGGACTAGCAGCCGAGTTGCACGGGAGAATGTGAAAAGTGTTCATATCTAGTAAAAACCTAAGAAATCCGTCCGTTTGCGTCATTTGTTATCGAATCGACTTAAAGCCAGATCGTCACATTTGCCGCTCTTCTCTCTGAAACCGTTGTACTTATTGTCTGCAAAGCTATGTCGCGTGCTGCGATATGCGGAGACACTAAAACTACCATAGTAGAACACAGATGAAGCTTCTAAGTTGATGTAATAGCCAGTAAGAAGTAGTAGAATTCAAGTTTTAGATATTGATTATTGACTCTTTAGCTGGCTTTGGGGCCTTGGACATGATCTAGGAAATTAAGATTCTGCATGAAAGAAGGACTAGCAGCCGAGTTGCACGGGAGAATGTGAAAAGTGTTCATATGTAGTAAAAACCTCAGAAATCCGTCCGTTTTCGTCATTTGTTATCCAATCGACTTAAAGCCAGATCGTCACATTGGCCGCCCTTCTCTCTGAAACGGTTGTACTTATCGTCTGCAAAACTATGTCGCGTGCTGCGGTATGCGGAGAAAGTAAAAGCACCGTAGTAGAACACAGATGAAGGTTCTAAGTTGATGTAATAGCCAGTAAGAAGTAGTCCAATTCAAGTTTTAGGAATCGATTATTGACTGTGTAGCTGGCTTTGGTGCCTTGGACATGAGCTATTACCTTAAGATTCTGCATAAAAGGAGGACTAGCAGCCGAGTTGCACGGGAGAATGTGAAAAGTGTTCATATGTAGTAAAAACCTGAGGCATCCGTCCGTTTTCGTCATTTGTTATCGAATCGACTTAAAGCCAGATCGTAACATTGGCCGCTCTTCTCTCTAAAACGGTTGTACTTATCGTCTGCAAAGCTATGTCGCGTGCTGCGGTATGCGGAGACACTAAAATCACCATAGTAGAACACAGATGAAGCTTTTAAGTTGATGTAATAGCCTGTAAGAAGTAGTAGAATTCAAGTTTTAGGTATCGATTATTGATTTCTAGCTGGCTTCGGTGCCTTGGACATGGGCTAGGACCTTAAGATTCTGCATGAAATTAGGACTAGCAGCCGAGTTGCACGGGTGAATGTGAAAGGTGTTCATATGTAGTAAAAACCTGAGAAATCGGTCCGTTTTCGTCATTTGTTATCGAATCGACTTATAGCCAGATCGTCACATTGGCCGCTCTTCTCTCTGAACGGTTGTACTTATCGTCTGCAAAGCTATGTCGCGTGTTGCGGTATGTAGGGACGCTAAAATCACCATAGTAGAACACAGGTGAAGCTCCTAAGTTGATGCAATAGCCAGTAAGAAGTAGTACAATTCATGTTTTAGGTATCGATTATTGACTTTTTAGCTGGCTTCGGTGCCTTGGACATGAGCTAGGACCTTAAGATTCTGCAAGAGAGGAGGACTAGCAGCCGAGTTGCACGGGAGAATGTGAAAAGTGTTCATATGTAGTAAAAACCTCAGAAATCCGTCCGTTTTCGTCATTTGTTATCGAATCGACTTAAAGCCAGATGGACACATTGGCCGCTCTTCTCTCTTAAACGGTTGTACTTATCGTCTGCAGAGCTATGTCGCGTGCTGCGGTATGTGGAGACATTAAAATCACCATAGTAGAACACAGATGAAGCTTCTAAGTTGATGTAATAGCCAGTAAGAAATAGTACAATTCAATTTTTAGGTATCGGTTATTGACTTTTTAGCTGGCTTTGGTGCCTTGGACATGAGCCAGGACCTTAAGATTCTGCATGAAAGGAGGACTAGCAGCCGAGTTGCACGGGAGAATGTGCAAAGTGTTCATATGTAGTAAAAACCTGAGAAATCCGTCCGTTTTCGTCATTTGTTATCGAATCGACTTATAGCCAGATCGTCACATTGGCCACTCTGCTCTCTGAAACGGTTGTTCTTATCGTCAGCAAAGCTATGTCGCGTACTGCGATATTCGGAGACACTAAAAGCACCATAGTAGAACACAGATGAAGCTTCTAAGTTGATGTAATAGCCAGTAAGAAGTAGTAGAATTCAAGTTTTAGGTATCGATTATTGACTTTTTAGGTGGCTTTGGAGCCTTGGACATGAGCTAGGACCTTAAGATTCTGCATGAAAGGAGGACTAGCAGCCGAGGTGCACGGGAGAATGTGAAAAGTGTTCATATGTAGTAAAAACCTTAGATATCCGTCCGTTTTCGTCATTTGTTATCGAATTGACTTAAAGCCAGATGGTCACATTGGCCGCTCTTCTCTCTGAAACGGTTGTACTTATCGTCTGCAAAGCTATGTCGCGTGCTGCGGTATGTGGAGACACTAAAATCACCATAGTAGAACACAGATGAAGCTTCTAAGTTGATGTAATTGCCAGTAAGAAGTAGTACAATTCAAGTTCTAGGTATCGATTATTGACTTTTTAGCTGGCTTTGGTGCCTTGGACATGAGCAAGGACCTTGAGATTCTGCATGAAAGGAGGACTAGCAGCCGAGTTGCACGGGACAATGTGAAAAGAGTTCATATGTAGTAAAAACCTGAGAAATCCGTCCGTTTTCGTCATTTGTTACCGAATCGACTTAAAGCCAGATTATCACATTGGCCGCTCTTATCTCTGAAACGGTTGTACTTATCGTCTGCAAAGCTATGTCGCGTACTGCGGTATTCGGAGACACTAAAAACACCATAGTAGAACACAGATGAAGCTTCTAAAATGATATAATAGCCAATAAGAAGTAGTACAATTCAAGTTTTAGGTATCGGTTATTGAATTTTTAGCTGGCTTTGGTGCCTTGAACATGAGCTAGGACCTTCAGATTCTGTATGAAAGGAGGACTAGCAGCCCAGTTGCACGGGAGAATGTGAAAACTGTTCATATTTAGTAAAAACCAACCTGAGAAATCCGTTCGTTTTCGTCATTTGTTATCGAATCCACTTAAAGCCAGATCGTCACATTGGCCGCTCTTCTCTCTGAAACGGTTGTACTTATCGTCTGCAAAGCTATGTCGCGTGCTGCGGTATGCGGAGGCACTAAAAGCACCATAGTAGAACACATATGAAGCTTCTAAGATGATGTAATAGCCAGTAAGAAGTAGTACAATTAAAGTTTTAGATATTGATTATTGACTCTTTAGCTGGCTTTGGGGCCTTGGACATGATCTAGGACCTTAAGATTCTGCATGAAAGAAGGACTAGCAGCCGAGTTGCACGGGAGAATGTGAAAGGTGTTCATATGTAGTAAAAACCTGAGAAATCGGTCAGTTTTCGTCATTTGTTATCCAATCGACTTATAGCCAGATCGTCACATTGGCCGCTCTTCTCTCTGAAACGGTTGTACTTATCGTCTGCAAAGCTATGTCGCGTGCTGCGGTATGTAGGGACGCAAAAATCACCATAGTAGAACACAGATGAAGCTTCTAAGTTGATGCAATAGCCAGTAAGAAGTAGTACAATTCATGTTTTAGGTATCGATTATTGACTTTTTAGCTGGCTTCGGTGCCTTGGACATGAGCTAGGACCTTAAGATTCTGCAAGAGAGGAGGACTAGCAGCCGAGTTGCACGGGAGAATGTGAAAAGTGTTCATATGTAGTAAAAACCTGAGAAATCCGTCCGTTTTCGTCATTTGTTATCGAATCGACTTAAAGCCAGATGGACACATTGGCCGCTCTTCTCTCTTAAACGGTTGTACTTATCGTCTGCAAAGCTATGACGCGTACTGCGATATTCGGAGACACTAAAAACACCATAGTAGAACACAGATGAAGCTTTTAAGATGATGTAATAGCCAGTAAGAAGTAGTACAATTCAATTTTTAGGTATCGGTTATTGACTTTTTAGCTGGCTTTGGTGCCTTGGACATGAGCCAGGACCTTAAGATTCTGCATGAAAGAAGGACTAGCAGCCGAGTTGCACGGGTGAATGTGAAAAGTGTTCATATGTAGTAAAAACCAACCTGAGAAATCTGTCCGTTTTCGTCATTTGTTATCGAATCGACTTAAAGCCAAATCATCACATTGCCAGCTCTGCTCTCTGAAACGGTTGTTCTTATCGTCTGCAAAGCTATGTCGCGTACTGCGATATTCGGAGACACTAAAAGCACCATAGTAGAACACAGATGAAGCTTCTAAGTTGATGTAATAGCCAGTAAGAAGTAGTAGAAGTCAAGTTTTAGGTATCGATTATTGACTTTTTAGGTGGCTTTGGAGCCTTGGACATGAGCTAGGACCTTAAGATTCTGCATGAAAGGAGGACTAGCAGCCGAGGTGCACGGGAGAATGTGAAAAGTGTTCATATGTAGTAAAAACCTTAGATATCCGTCCGTTTTCGTCATTTGTTATCGAATTGACTTAAAGCCAGATGGTCACATTGGCCGCTCTTCTCTCTGAAACGGTTGTACTTATCGTCTGCAGAGCTATGTCGCGTGCTGCGGTATGTGGGGACACTAAAATCACCATAGTAGAACACAGATGAAGCTTCTAATTTGATGTAATAGCCAGTAAGAAGTAGTACAATTCAAGTTCTAGGTATCGATTGTTGACTTTTTAGCTGGCTTTGGTGCCTTGGACATGAGCAAGGACCTTGAGATTCAGCATGAAAGGAGGACTAGCAGCCGAGTTGCACGGGACAATGTGAAAAGAGTTCATATGTAGTAAAAACCAACCTGAGAAATCCGTCCGTTTTCGTCATTTGTTATCGAATCGACTTAAAGCCAGATCGTCACATTGGCCGCTCTTCTCTCTGAAACGGTTGTACTTATCGTCTGCAAAACTATGTCGCGTGCTGCGGTATGCGGAGAAAGTAAAAGCACCGTAGTAGAACACAGATGAAGGTTCTAAGTTGATGTAATAGCCAGTAAGAAGTAGTCCAATTCAAGTTTTAGGAATCGATTATTGACTGTGTAGCTGGCTTTGGTGCCTTGGACATGAGCTATTACCTTAAGATTCTGCATGAAATTAGGACTAGCAGCCGAGTTGCACGGGAGAATGTGAAAAGTGTTCATATGTAGTAAAAACCTGAGAAATCCGTCCGTTTTCGTCATTTGTTATCGAATCGACTTAAAGCCAGATGGACACATTGGCCGCTCTTCTCTCTTAAACGGTTGTACTTATCGTCTGCAGAGCTATGTCGCGTGCTGCGGTATGTGGAGACACTAAAATCACCATAGTAGAACACAGATGAAGCTTCTAAGTTGATGTAATAGCCAGTAAGAAATAGTACAATTCAAGTTTTAGGTATCGATTATTGACTTTTTAGCTGGCTTTGGTGCCTTGGACATGAGCTAGGACCTTGAGATTCGGCATGAAAGGAGGACTAGCAGCCGAGTTGCACGGGAGAATGTGAAAAGTGTTCATATGTAGTAAAAACCTGCGAAATCCGTCCGTTTTCGTCATTTGTTATCGAATCGACTTAAAGCCAGATCGTCACATTGGCCGCTCTTCTCTCTGAAACGGTTGTACTTATCGTCTGCAAAGCTATGACGCGTACTGCGATATTCGGAGACACTAAAAACACCATAGTAGAACACAGATGAAGCTTTTAAGATGATGTAATAGCCAGTAAGAAGTAGTACATTTCAATTTTTAGGTATCGGTTATTGACTTTTTAGCTGGCTTTGGTGCCTTGGACATGAGCCAGGACCTTAAGATTCTGCATGAAAGGAGGACTAGCAGCCGAGTTGCACGGGAGAATGTGAAAAGTGTTCATATGTAGTAAAAACCTGAGAAATCCGTCCGTTTTCGTCATTTGTTATCGAATCGACTTAAAGCCAGATCGTCACATTGGCCACTCTTCTCTCAGAAACGGTTGTACTTATTGTCTGCAAAGTTATGTCGCGTGCTGCGGTATGCGGAGACACGAAAATCATCATAGGAGAACACAGATAAAGCTTCTAAGTTGATGTAATAGCCAGTTAGAAGTAGTACAATTCAAGTTTTAGGTATCGATTATTGACTTTTTAGCGGGCTTTGGTGCCTTGGACATGAGCTAGGACCTTAAGATTCAGCATGAAAGTAGGACTAGCAGCCGAGTTGCACGGGAGAATGTGAAAAGTGTTCAAATGTAGTAAAAACCTAAGAAATCCGTCCGTTTTCGTCATTTGTTATCGAATCGACTTAAAGCCAAATCGGCACATTGGCCGCTCTGCTCTCTGAAGCGTTTGTACTTATCGTCTGCAAAGCTATGTCGCGTACTGCGGTAGTCGGAGACACTAAACGCACCATAGTAGAACACAGATGAAGCTTCTAAGATGATATAATAGCCAGTAAGAAATAGTACAATTCAAGTTTTAGGTTTAGTTATTGACTTTTTAGCTGGCTTTGGTGCCTTGGACATGAGCTATGACCTTAAGATTCTGCATGAAAGGAGGACTAGCACTCGAGTTGAACGGGAAATGTGAAAAGTGTTCATATGTAGTAAAAACCTCAGAAATCCGTCCGTTTTCGTCATTTGTTATCGAATCGACTTAAAGCCAGATCGTCATATTTGCCGTTCTTCTCTCTGAATCCGTTGTACTTATCGTCTGCAAAGCTATGTCGCGTGCTGCGGTATGCGGAGACACTAAAAGCACCATAGTAGAACACAGATGAACCTTCTAAGTTGATGTAATAGCCAGTAAGAAGTAGTACAATTCAAGTTTTAGATATTGATTATTGACTTTTTAGCTGGCTTTGGTGCCTTGGACATGAGCCAGGACCTTAAGATTCTGCATGAAAGGAGGACTAGCAGCCGAGTTGCACGGGAGAATGTGAAAAGTGTTCATATGTAGTAAAAACCTGAGAAATCCGTCCGTTTTCGTCATTTGTTATCGAATCGACTTAAAGCCAGATCGTCACATTGGCCACTCTTCTCTCAGAAACGGTTGTACTTATTGTCTGCAAAGTTATGTCGCGTGCTGCGGTATGCGGAGACACGAAAATCATCATAGGAGAACACAGATAAAGCTTCTAAGTTGATGTAATAGCCAGTTAGAAGTAGTACAATTCAAGTTTTAGGTATCGATTATTGACTTTTTAGCGGGCTTTGGTGCCTTGGACATGAGCTAGGACCTTAAGATTCTGCATGAAACAAGGACTAGCAGCCGAGTTGCACGGGTGAATGTGAAAAGTGTTCATATGTAGTAAAAACCAACCTGAGAAATCCGTCAGTTTTCGTCATTTGTTATCGAATCGACTTAAAGCCAAATCATCACATTGGCAGCTCTACTCTCTGAAACGGTTGTTCTTATCGTCTGCAAAGCTATGTCGCGTACTGCGATATTCGGAGACACTAAAAGCACCATAGTAGAACACAGATGAAGCTTCTAAGTTGAAGTAATAGCCAGTAAGAAGTAGTAGAATTCAAGTTTTAGGTATCGATTATTGACTTTTTAGGTGGCTTTGGAGCCTTGGACATGAGCTAGGACCTTAAGATTCTGCATGAAAGGAGGACTAGCAGCCGAGTTACACGGGAGAATGTGAAAAGTGTTCATATGTAGTAAAAACCTTAGATATCCGTAGGTTTTCGTCATTTGTTATCGAATCGACTTAAAGCCCGATCGTCACATTGGCCGCTCTTCTCTCTGAAAGGGTTGTACTTATCGTCTGCAAAGCTATGTCGCGTACTGTTGTATTCGGAGACACTAAACGCACCATAGTAGAACACAGATGAAGCTTCTAAGATGATATAATAGCCAGTAAGAAATAGTACAATTCAAGTTTTAGGTATACTTATTGACTTTTTAGCTGGCTTTGGTGCCTTGGACATGAGCTAGGACCTTAAGATTCTGCATAAAAGGAGGACTAGCAGCCGAGTTGCACGGGAGAATGTGAAAAGTGTTCATATGTAATAAAAACCTGAGACATCCGTCAGTTTTCGTCATTTGTTATCGAATTGACTTAAAGCCAGATGGTCACATTGACCGCTCTTCTCTCTGAAACGGTTGTACTTATCGTCTGCAAAGCTACGTCGCATGCTGCGGTATGTGGAGACAATAAAATCACCATAGTAGAACACAGATGAAGCTTCTAAGATGATGTAATAGAAAGTAATAAGTTGTACAATTCAAGTTTTAGGTATTGATTATTGACTTTTTAGCGGGCTTTGGTGCCTTGGACATGAGCTAGGACCTTAAGATTCTTCATGAAAGGAGGAGTAGCAGACGAGTTGCACGGGAGAATGTGAAAAGTGTTCATATGTAGTAAAAACCTGAGAAATCCGTCCGTTTTCGTGATTTGTTATCGAATCGACTTAAAGCCAGATCGTCACATTGGCCGCTCTTCTCTCTGAAACGGTTGTACTTATCGTCTGTAAAGCTATGTCGCGTGCTGCGGTATGCGGAGACACTAAAAGCACCATAGTAGAACACAGATGAAGCTTCTAAGTTGATGTAATAGCCAGTAAGAAGTAGTCCAATTCAAGTTTTAGGTATCGATTATTGACTTTTTAGCTGGCTTTGGTGCCTTGGACATGAGCTAGGACCTTAAGATTCTGCATAAAAGAAGGACTAGCAGCCCAGTTGCACGGGAGAATATGAAAAGTGTTCATATGTAGTAAAAACATGAGACATCCGTCCTTTTTCGTCATTTGTTATCGAATCGACTTAAAGCCAGATCGTCACATTGGCCGCTCTTCTGTCTGAAACCGTTGTACTTATCGTCTGCAAAGCTATGTCGCGTGCTGCGGTATGCGGAGACACTAAAAGCACCATAGTAGAACACAGATGAAGCTTCTAAGTTGATGTAATAGCCATTAAGAAATAGTACAATTCAAGTTTTAGGTATCGATTATTGACTTTTTAGGTGGCTTTGGAGCCTTGGACATGAGCTAGGACCTTAAGATTCTGCATGAAAGGAGGACTAGCAGCCGAGTTGCACGGGAGAATGTGAAAAGTGTTCATATGTAGTAAAAACCATAGATATCCGTCCGTTTTCGTCATTTGTTATCGAATCGACTTAAAGCCCGATCGTCACATTGGCCGAGCTTCTCTCTGAAAGGGTTGTACTTATCGTCTGCAAAGCTATGTCGCGTACTGTTGTATTCGGAGACACTAAACGCACCATAGTAGAACACAGATGAAGATTCTAAGTTGATGTAATAGCCAGTAAGAAGTAGTCCAATTCAAGTTTTAGGAATCGGTTATTGTCTTTTTACCCTTGTTTGGTGACTTGGACATGAGCTAGCACCTTAAGATTCTGCATGAAAGGAGGACTAGCAGGCGAGTTGCACGGGAGAATGTCTAAATTGTTCATATGTAGTAAGAACCTGAGAAATCCGTTCGTTTTCGTCATTTGTTATCGAATCGACTTAAAGCCAGATGGTCACATTGGCCGCTCTTCTCTCTGAAACGGTTGTACTTACCGTCTGCAGACCTATGTCGCGTGCTGCGGTAAGCAGAGACACTAAAAGCACCATAGTAGAACACAGATACTTCCAAGTTGGTGTAATAGCCAGTAAGAAGTAGTAAAATTCAAGTTTTAGGTACTGATTATTGACTTTTTAGCTGGCTTTGGTGCCTTGGACATGAGCTAGGATCTTAAGATTCTTCATGAAAGGAGGAGTAGCAGCCGAGTTGCACGGGAGAATGTGAAAAGTGTTCATATGTAGTAAAAACCTGAGAAATCCGTCCGTTTTCGTGATTTGTTATCGAATCGACTTAAAGCCAGATCGTCACATTGGCCGCTCTTCTCTCTGAAACGGTTGTACTTATCGTCTGCAAAGCTATGTCGCGTGCTGCGGTATGCGGAGACACTAAAAGCACCATAGTAGAACACAGATGAAGCTTCTAAGTTGATGTAATAGCCAGTAAGAAGTAGTCCAATTCAAGTTTTAGGTATCGGTTATTGACTTTTTAGCTGGCTTTGGTGCCTTGGACATGAGCTAGGACCTTAAGATTCTGCATAAAAGGAGGACTAGCAGCCCAGTTGCACGGGAGAATATGAAAAGTGTTCATATGTAGTAAAAACATGAGACATCCGTCCTTTTTCGTCATTTGTTATCGAATCGACTTAAAGCCAGATCGTCACATTGGCCGCTCTTCTCTCTGAAACCGTTGTACTTATCGTCTGCAAACTATGTCGCGTGCTGCGGTATGCGGAGACACTAAAAGCACCATAGTAGAACACAGATGAAGCTTCTAAGTTGATGTAATAGCCAGTAAGAAATAGTACAATTCAAGTTTTAGGTATCGATTATTGACTTTTTAGCTGGCTTTGGTGCCTTGGACATGAGCTATGACCTTAAGATTCTGCATGAAAGGAGGACTAGCAGCCGAGTTGCACGGGAGAATGTGAAAAGTGTTCATATGTAGTAAAAACCTGAGAAATCCGTCCGTTTTCGTCATTTGTTATCGAATCGACTTAAAGCCAGATGGTCACATTGGCCGCTCGTCTCTCTGAAACGGTTGTACTTACCGTCTGCAGAGCTATGTCGCGTGCTGCGGTATGCGGGGACACTAAAATCACCATACTAGAACACAGATGAAGCTTCTAAGTTGATGTAATAGCCAGTAAGAAGTAGTACAATTCAAGTTTTAGGTATCGATTATTGACTTCTTAGTTGGCTTTGGTGCCTTGGACATGAGCTATTACCTTAAGATTCTGCATGAAAGGAGGACTAGCAGCCGAGTTGCACGGGAGAATGTGAAAAGTGTTCATATGTAGTAAAAACCTGAGAAATCCGTCCGTTTTCGTCATTTGTTATCGAATCAACTTAAAGCCCGATCGTCACATTGGCCGCTCTTCTCTCTGAAACGGTTGTACTTATCGTCTGCAATTCTATGTCGCGTACTGCGGTATGCGGAGACACTAAAATCTCCATAGTAGAACACAGATGAAGCTTCTAAGTTGATGTAATAGCCAGTAAGATGTAGTACAATTCAAGTTTTAGCTACTGATTATTGACTTTTTAGCTGGCTTTGGAGCCTTGGACACGAGCTAGGACCTTAAGATTCTGCATGAAAGGAGGACTAGCAGCCGAGTTGCACAGGAGAATGTGAAAAGTGTTCATATGTAGTAAAAACCTGAGAAATCCGTCCGTTTTCGTCATTTGTTATCGAATCGACTTAAAGCCAAATCGTCACATTGGCCGCTCTTCTCTCTGAAACGGTTGTACTTATCGTCTGCAAAGCTATGTCGCGTGCTGCGGTATGCGGGGACACTAAAATCACCATACTAGAACACAGATGAAACTTCTAAGTTGATGTAATAGCCAGTAAGAAGTAGTTCAATTCAAGTTTTAGGTATCGATTATTGACTTCTTAGTTGGCTTTGGTGCCTTGGACATGAGCTATTACCTTAAGATTCTGCATGAAAGGAGGACTAGCAGCCGAGTTGCACGGGAGAATGTGAAAAGTGTTCATATGTAGTAAAAACCTGAGAAATCCGTCCGTTTTCGTCATTTGTTATCGAATCGACTTAAAGCCCGATCGTCACATTGGCCGCTCTTCTCTCTGAAACGGTTGTACTTATCGTCTGCAATGCTATGTCGCGTGCTGCGGTATGCGGAGACACTAAAATCTCCATAGTAGAACACAGAAGAAGCTTCTAAGTTGATGTAATAGCCAGTAAGAAGTAGTACAATTCAAGTTTTAGGTATCGATTATTGAATTTTTAGCTGGCTTTGGTGCCTTGGACATGAGCTAGGACCTTAAGATTCTACATGAAAGGAGGACTAGCAGCCGAGTTGCACGGGAGAATGTGAAAAGTGTTCATATGTAGTAAAAACCTGAGAAATCCGTTCGTTTTCGTCATTTGTTATCGAATCGACTTAAAGCCAGATCGTCACATTGGCCGCTCTTCTCTCTGAAACGGTTGTACTTACCGTCTGCAGAGCTATGTCGCGTGCTGCGGTATGCAGAAACACTAAAAGCACCATAATAGAACACAGATGATACTTCCAAGTTAATGTAATAGCCAGTAAGAAATAGTAAAATTCAACTTTTATTACTGATTATTGACTTTTTAGCTGGCTTTGGTGCCTTGGTCATGAGCTAGGACCTTAAGATTCTGCATGAAAGGACGACTAGCAGTCTAATTGCACGGGAGAATGTGAAAAGTGTTCATATAGAGTAAAAACCTGAGAAATCCGTTCGTTTTCGTCATTTGTTATCGAATCGACTTAAAGCCAAACCGTCACATTGGCCGCTCTTCTCTCTGAAACGGTTGTACTTATCGTCTGCAAAGCTATGTCGCGTACTGCGGTATTCGGAGACACTAAAAGCACCATAGTAGAACACATATGAAGCTTCTAAGATGATGTAATAGGCAGTAAGAAATAGTACAATTCAAGTTTTAGGAATCGGTTATTGACTTTTTACCCTTGTTTGGTGACTTGGACATGAGCTAGCACCTTAAGATTCTGCATGAAAGGAGGACTAGCAGCCGAGTTGCACGGGAGAATGTGAAAAGTGTTCATATGTAGTAAAAACGTGAGAAATCCGTCCGTTTTTGTCATTTGTTATCGAATCGACTTAAATGCAGATCGTCACACTGGCCAATCTTCTCTCTGAAACGGTTGTACTTATCGTCTGCAATGCTATGTCGCGTGCTGCGGTATGCGGAGACACTAAAATCTCCATAGTAGAACACAGATGAAGCTTCCAAGTTGATGTAATAGCCAGTAAGAAGTAGTACAATTCAAGTTTTATGTATCGATTATTGACTTCTTAGTTGGCTTTGGTGCCTTGGACATGAGCTATTACCTTAAGATTCTGCATGAAAGGAGGACTAGCAGCCGAGTTGCACGGGAGAATGTGAAAAGTGTTCATATGTAGTAAAAACCTGAGAAATCCGTCCGTTTTCGTCATTTGTTATCGAATCGACTTAAAGCCCGATCGTTACATTGGCCGCTCTTCTCTCTGAAACGGTTGTACTTATCGTCTGCAATGCTATGTCGCGTGCTGCGGTATCCGGAGACACTAAAATCTCCATAGTAGAACACAGATGAAGCTTCTAAGTTGATGTAATAGCCAGTAAGAAGTAGTACAATTCAAGTTTTAGGTATCGATTATTGACTTCTTATTTGGCTTTGGTGCCTTGGACATGAGCTATTACCTTAAGATTCTGCATGAAAGGAGGACTAGCAGCCGAGTTGCACGGGAGAATGTGAAAAGTGTTCATATGTAGTAAAAACCTGAGAAATCCGTCCGTTTTCGTCATTTGTTATCGAATCGACTTAAAGCCCGATCGTCATATTGGCTCTCTTCTCTCTGAAACGGTTGTACTTATCGTCTGCAATGCTATGTCGCGTGCTGCGGTATGCGGAGACACTAAAATCTCCATAGTAGAACACAGATGAAGCTTCTAAGTTGATGTAATAGCCAGTAAGAAGTAGTACAATTCAAGTTTTAGGTATCGATTATTGACTTCTTATTTGGCTTTGGTGCCTTGGACATGAGCTATGACCTTAAGATTCTGCATGAAAGGAGGACTAGCACCCGAGTTGCACGGGAGAATGTGAAAAGTGTTCATATGTAGTAAAAACCTGAGAAATCCGTCCGTTTTCGTCATTTGTTATCTAATCGACTTAAAGCCAGATCGTCACATTTGCCGTTCTTCTCTCTGAAACCGTTGTACTTATCGCCTACAAAACTATGTCGCGTGCTGCGGTATGCGGAGACACTAAAAGCACCATAGTAGAACACAGATGAAGATTCTAAGTTGATGTAATAGCCAGTAAGAAGTAGTCCAATTCAAGTTTTAGGAATCGGTTATTGTCTTTTTACCCTTGTTTGGTGACTTGGACATGAGCTAGCACCTTAAGATTCTGCATGAAAGGAGGACTAGCAGGCGAGTTGCACGGGAGAATGTGTAAATTGTTCATATGTAGTAAGAACCTGAGAAATCCGTTCGTTTTCGTCATTTGTTATCGAATCGACTTAAAGCCAGATGGTCACATTGGCCGCTCTACTCTCTGAAACGGTTGTACTTACCGTCTGCAGACCTATGTCGCGTGCTGCGGTAAGCAGAGACACTAAAAGCACCTTAGTAGAACACAGATACTTCCAAGTTGGTGTAATAGCCAGTAAGAAGTAGTAAAATTCAAGTTTTAGGTACTGATTATTGACTTTTTAGCTGGCTTTGGTGCCTTGGACATGAGCTAGGACCTTAAGATTCTTCATGAAAGGAGGAGTAGCAGCCGAGTTGCACGGGAGAATGTGAAAAGTGTTCATATGTAGTAAAAACCTGAGAAATCCGTCCGTTTTCGTGATTTGTTATCGAATCGACTTAAAGCCAGATCGTCACATTGGCCGCTCTTCTCTCTGAAACGGTTGTACTTATCGTCTGCAAAGCTATGTCGCGTGCTGCGGTATGCGGAGACACTAAAAGCACCATAGTAGAACACAGATGAAGCTTCTAAGTTGATGTAATAGCCAGTAAGAAGTAGTCCAATTCAAGTTTTAGGTATCGGTTATTGACTTTTTAGCTGGCTTTGGTGCCTTGGACATGAGCTAGGACCTTAAGATTCTGCATAAAAGGAGGACTAGAATCCCCAGTTGCACGGGAGAATATGAAAAGTGTTCATATGTAGTAAAAACATGAGACATCCGTCCTTTTTCGTCATTTGTTATCGAATCGACTTAAAGCCAGATCGTCACATTGGCCGCTCTTCTCTCTGAAACCGTTGTACTTATCGTCTGCAAACTATGTCGCGTGCTGCGGTATGCGGAGACACTAAAAGCACCATAGTAGAACACAGATGAAGCTTCTAAGTTGATGTAATAGCCAGTAAGAAATAGTACAATTCAAGTTTTAGGTATCGATTATTGACTTTTTAGCTGGCTTTGGTGCCTTGGACATGAGCTATGACCTTAAGATTCTGCATGAAAGGAGGACTAGCAGCCGAGTTGCACGGGAGAATGTGAAAAGTGTTCATATGTAGTAAAAACCTGAGAAATCCGTCCGTTTTCGTCATTTGTTATCGAATCGACTTAAAGCCAGATGGTCACATTGGCCGCTCGTCTCTCTGAAACGGTTGTACTTACCGTCTGCAGAGCTATGTCGCGTGCTGCGGTATGCGGGGACACTAAAATCACCATACTAGAACACAGATGAAGCTTCTAAGTTGATGTAATAGCCAGTAAGAAGTAGTACAATTCAAGTTTTAGGTATCGATTATTGACTTCTTAGTTGGCTTTGGTGCCTTGGACATGAGCTATTACCTTAAGATTCTGCATGAAAGGAGGACTAGCAGCCGAGTTGCACGGGAGAATGTGAAAAGTGTTCATATGTAGTAAAAACCTGAGAAATCCGTCCGTTTTCGTCATTTGTTATCGAATCAACTTAAAGCCCGATCGTCACATTGGCCGCTCTTCTCTCTGAAACGGTTGTACTTATCGTCTGCAATGCTATGTCGCGTACTGCGGTATGCGGAGACACTAAAATCTCCATAGTAGAACACAGATGAAGCTTCTAAGTTGATGTAATAGCCAGTAAGATGTAGTACAATTCAAGTTTTAGCTACTGATTATTGACTTTTTAGCTGGCTTTGGAGCCTTGGACACGAGCTAGGACCTTAAGATTCTGCATGAAAGGAGGACTAGCAGCCGCGTTGCACAGGAGAATGTGAAAAGTGTTCATATGTAGTAAAAACCTGAGAAATCCGTCCGTTTTCGTCATTTGTTATCGAATCGACTTAAAGCCAAATCGTCACATTGGCCGCTCTTCTCTCTGAAACGGTTGTACTTATCGTCTGCAAAGCTATGTCGCGTGCTGCGGTATGCGGGGACACTAAAATCACCATACTAGAACACAGATGAAACTTCTAAGTTGATGTAATAGCCAGTAAGAAGTAGTTCAATTCAAGTTTTAGGTATCGATTATTGACTTCTTAGTTGGCTTTGGTGCCTTGGACATGAGCTATTACCTTAAGATTCTGCATGAAAGGAGGACTAGCAGCCGAGTTGCACGGGAGAATGTGAAAAGTGTTCATATGTAGTAAAAACCTGAGAAATCCGTCCGTTTTCGTCATTTGTTATCGAATCGACTTAAAGCCCGATCGTCACATTGGCCGCTCTTCTCTCTGAAACGGTTGTACTTACCGTCTGCAGAGCTATGTCGCGTGCTGCGGTATGCAGAAACACTAAAAGCACCATAGTAGAACACAGATGATACTTCCAAGTTAATGTAATAGCCAGTAAGAAATAGTAAAATTCATCTTTTATTACTGATTATTGACTTTTTAGCTGGCGTTGGTGCCTTGGTCATGAGCTAGGACCTTAAGATTCTGCATGAAAGGACGACTAGCAGTCTAATTGCACGGGAGAATGTGAAAAGTGTTCATATAGAGTAAAAACCTGAGAAATCCGTTCGTTTTCGTCATTTGTTATCGAATCGACTTAAAGCCAAATCGTCACATTGGCCGCTCTTCTCTCTGAAACGGTTGTACTTATCGTCTGCAAAGCTATGTCGCGTACTGCGGTATTCGGAGACACTAAAAGCACCATAGTAGAACACATATGAAGCTTCTAAGATGATGTAATAGGCAGTAAGAAATAGTACAATTCAAGTTTTAGGAATCGGTTATTGACTTTTTACCCTTGTTTGGTGACTTGGACATGAGCTAGCACCTTAAGATTCTGCATGAAAGGAGGACTAGCAGCCGAGTTGCACGGGAGAATGTGTAAAGTGTTCATATGTAGTAAAAACCTGAGAAATCCGTTCGTTTTCGTCATTTGTTATCGAATCGACTTAAAGCCAGATGGTCACATTGGCCGCTCTTCTCTCTGAAACGGTTGTACTTACCGTCTGCAGAGCTATGTCGCGTGCTGCGGTATGCAGAGACACTAAAAGCACCATTGTAGAACACAGATGATACTTCCAAGTTGATGTAATAGCTAGTAAGAAGTAGTAAAATTCAATTTTTATGTACTGATTATTGACTTTTTAGCTGGCTTTGGTGCCTTGGACATGAGCTAGGACCTTACGATTCTGCATGAAAGGAGGACTAGCAGCCGAGTTGCACGGGAGAATGTGAAAAGTGTTCATATGTAGTAAAAACGTGAGAAATCCGTCGGTTTTTGTCATTTGTTATCGAATCGACTTAAATGCAGATCGTCACACTGGCCAATCTTCTCTCTGAAACGGTTGTACTTATCGTCTGCAATGCTATGTCGCGTGCTGCGGTATGCGGAGACACTAAAATCTCCATAGTAGAACACAGATGAAGCTTCCAAGTTGATGTAATAGCCAGTAAGAAGTAGTACAATTCAAGTTTTATGTATCGATTATTGACTTCTTAGTTGGCTTTGGTGCCTTGGACATGAGCTATTACCTTAAGATTCTGCATGAAAGGAGGACTAGCAGCCGAGTTGCACGGGATAATGTGAAAAGTGTTCATATGTAGTAAAAACCTGAGAAATCCGTCCGTTTTCGTCATTTGTTGTCGAATCGACTTAAAGCCCGATCGTCACATTGGCCGCTCTTCTCTCTGAAACGGTTGTACTTATCGTCTGCAATGCTATGTCGCGTGCTGCGGTATCCGGAGACACTAAAATCTCCATAGTAGAACACAGATTAAGCTTCTAAGTTGATGTAATAGCCAGTAAGAAGTAGTACAATTCAAGTTTTAGGTATCGATTATTGACTTCTTATTTGGCTTAGGTGCCTTGGACATGAGCTATTACCTTAAGATTCTGCATGAAAGGAGGACTAGCAGCCGAGTTGCACGGGAGAATGTGAAAAGTGTTCATATGTAGTAAAAACCTGAGAAATCCGTCCGTTTTCGTCATTTGTTATCGAATCGACTTAAAGCCCGATCGTCATATTGGCTCTCTTCTCTCTGAAACGGTTGTACTTATCGTCTGCAATGCTATGTCGCGTGCTGCGGTATGCGGAGACACTAAAATCTCCATAGTAGAACACAGATGAAGCTTCTAAGTTGATGTAATAGCCAGTAAGAAGTAGTACAATTCAGGTTTTAGGTATCGATTATTGACTTCTTATTTGGCTTTGGTGCCTTGGACATGAGCTATTACCTTAAGATTCTGCATGAAAGGAGGACTAGCAGCCGAGTTGCACGGGAGAATGTGAAAAGTGTTCATATGTAGTAAAAACCTGAGAAATCCGTCCGTTTTCGTCATTTGTTATCGAATCGACTTAAAGCCCGATCGTCACATTGGCCGCTATTCTCTCTGAAACGGTTGTACTTATCGTCTGCAATGCTATGTCGCGTGCTGCGGTATGCGGAGACACTAAAATCTCCATAGTAGAACACAGAAGAAGCTTCTAAGTTGATGTAATAGCCAGTAAGAAGTAGTACAATTCAAGTTTTAGGTATCGATTATTGAATTTTTAGCTGGCTTTGGTGCCTTGGACATGAGCTAGGACCTTAAGATTCTACATGAAAGGAGGACTAGCAGCCGAGTTGCACGGGAGAATGTGAAAAGTGTTCATATGTAGTAAAAACCTGAGAAATCCGTTCGTTTTCGTCATTTGTTATCCAATCGACTTAAAGCCAGATCGTCACATTGGCCGCTCTTCTCTCTGAAACGGTTGTACTTACCGTCTGCAGAGCTATGTCGCGTGCTGCGGTATGCAGAAACACTAAAAGCACCATAGTAGAACACAGATGATACTTCCAAGTTAATGTAATAGCCAGTAAGAAATAGTAAAATTCATCTTTTATTACTGATTATTGACTTTTTAGCTGGCGTTGGTGCCTTGGTCATGAGCTAGGACCTTAAGATTCTGCATGAAAGGACGACTAGCAGTCTAATTGCACGGGAGAATGTGAAAAGTGTTCATATAGAGTAAAAACCTGAGAAATCCGTTCGTTTTCGTCATTTGTTATCGAATCGACTTAAAGCCAAATCGTCACATTGGCCGCTCTTCTCTCTGAAACGGTTGTACTTATCGTCTGCAAAGCTATGTCGCGTACTGCGGTATTCGGAGACACTAAAAGCACCATAGTAGAACACATATGAAGCTTCTAAGATGATGTAATAGGCAGTAAGAAATAGTACAATTCAAGTTTTAGGAATCGGTTATTGACTTTTCACCCTTGTTTGGTGACTTGGACATGAGCTAGCACCTTAAGATTCTGCATGAAAGGAGGACTAGCAGCCGAGTTGCACGGGAGAATGTGTAAAGTGTTCATATGTAGTAAAAACCTGAGAAATCCGTTCGTTTTCGTCATTTGTTATCGAATCGACTTAAAGCCAGATGGTCACATTGGACGCTCTTCTCTCTGAAACGGTTGTACTTACCGTCTGCAGAGCTATGTCGCGTGCTGCGGTATGCAGAGACACTAAAAGCACCATTGTAGAACACAGATGATACTTCCAAGTTGATGTAATAGCTAGTAAGAAGTAGTAAAATTCAATTTTTATGTACTGATTATTGACTTTTTAGCTGGCTTTGGTGCCTTGGACATGAGCTAGGACCTTACGATTCTGCATGAAAGGAGGACTAGCAGCCGAGTTGCACGGGAGAATGTGAAAAGTGTTCATATGTAGTAAAAACGTGAGAAATCCGTCGGTTTTTGTCATTTGTTATCGAATCGACTTAAATGCAGATCGTCACACTGGCCAATCTTCTCTCTGAAACGGTTGTACTTATCGTCTGCAATGCTATGTCGCGTGCTGCGGTATGCGGAGACACTAAAATCTCCATAGTAGAACACAGATGAAGCTTCCAAGTTGATGTAATAGCCAGTAAGAAGTAGTACAATTCAAGTTTTATGTATCGATTATTGACTTCTTAGTTGGCTTTGGTGCCTTGGACATGAGCTATTACCTTAAGATTCTGCATGAAAGGAGGACTAGCAGCCGAGTTGCACGGGAGAATGTGAAAAGTGTTCATATGTAGTAAAAACCTGAGAAATCCGTCCGTTTTCGTCATTTGTTATCGAATCGACTTAAAGCCCGATCGTCACATTGGCCGCTCTTCTCTCTGAAACGGTTGTACTTATCGTCTGCAATGCTATGTCGCGTGCTGCGGTATCCGGAGACACTAAAATCTCCATAGTAGAACACAGATGAAGCTTCTAAGTTGATGTAATAGCCAGTAAGAAGTAGTACAATTCAAGTTTTAGGTATCGATTATTGACTTCTTATTTGGCTTAGGTGCCTTGGACATGAGCTATTACCTTAAGATTCTGCATGAAAGGAGGACTAGCAGCCGAGTTGCACGGGAGAATGTGAAAAGTGTTCATATGTAGTAAAAACCTGAGAAATCCGTCCGTTTTCGTCATTTGTTATCGAATCGACTTAAAGCCCGATCGTCATATTGGCTCTCTTCTCTCTGAAACGGTTGTACTTATCGTCTGCAATGCTATGTCGCGTGCTGCGGTATGCGGAGACACTAAAATCTCCATAGTAGAACACAGATGAAGCTTCTAAGTTGATGTAATAGCCAGTAAGAAGTAGTACAATTCAAGTTTTAGGTATCGATTATTGACTTCTTATTTGGCTTTGGTGCCTTGGACATGAGCTATTACCTTAAGATTCTGCATGAAAGGAGGACTAGCAGCCGAGATGCACGGGAGAATGTGAAAAGTGTTCATATGTAGTAAAAACCTGAGAAATCCGTCCGTTTTCGTCATTTGTTATCGAATCGACTTAAAGCCAGATGGTCACATTGGCCGCTCGTCTCTCTGAAACGGTTGTACTTACCGTCTGCAGAGCTATGTCGCGTGCTGCGGTATGCGGGGACACTAAAATCACCATACTAGAACACAGATGAAGCTTCTAAGTTGATGTAATAGCCAGTAAGAAGTAGTACAATTCAAGTTTTAGGTATCGATTATTGACTTCTTAGTTGGCTTTGGTGCCTTGGACATGAGCTATTACCTTAAGATTCTGCATGAAAGGAGGACTAGCAGCCGAGTTGCACGGGAGAATGTGAAAAGTGTTCATATGTAGTAAAAACCTGAGAAATCCGTCCGTTTTCGTCATTTGTTATCGAATCAACTTAAAGCCCGATCGTCACATTGGCCGCTCTTCTCTCTGAAACGGTTGTACTTATTGTCTGCAATGCTATGTCGCGTACTGCGGTATGCGGAGACACTAAAATCTCCATAGTAGAACACAGATGAAGCTTCTAAGTTGATGTAATAGCCAGTAAGATGTAGTACAATTCAAGTTTTAGCTTCTGATTATTGACTTTTTAGCTGGCTTTGGAGCCTTGGACACGAGCTAGGACCTTAAGATTCTGCATGAAAGGAGGACTAGCAGCCGCGTTGCGCAGGAGAATGTGAAAAGTGTTCATATGTAGTAAAAACCTGAGAAATCCGTCCGTTTTCGTCATTTGTTATCGAATCGACTTAAAGCCAAATCGTCACATTGGCCGCTCTTCTCTCTGAAACGGTTGTACTTATCGTCTGCAAAGCTATGTCGCGTGCTGCGGTATGCGGGGACACTAAAATCACCATACTAGAACACAGATGAAACTTCTAAGTTGATGTAATAGCCAGTAAGAAGTAGTTCAATTCAAGTTTTAGGTATCGATTATTGACTTCTTAGTTGGCTTTGGTGCCTTGGACATGAGCTATTACCTTAAGATTCTGCATGAAAGGAGGACTAGCAGCCGAGTTGCACGGGAGAATGTGAAAAGTGTTCATATGTAGTAAAAACCTGAGAAATCCGTCCGTTTTCGTCATTTGTTATCGAATCGACTTAAAGCCCGATCGTCACATTGGCCGCTCTTCTCTCTGAAACGGTTGTACTTATCGTCTGCAATGCTATGTCGCGTGCTGCGGTATGCGGAGACACTAAAATCTCCATAGTAGAACACAGAAGAAGCTTCTAAGTTGATGTAATAGCCAGTAAGAAGTAGTACAATTCAAGTTTTAGGTATCGATTATTGAATTTTTAGCTGGCTTTGGTGCCTTGGACATGAGCTAGGACCTTAAGATTCTACATGAAAGGAGGACTAGCAGCCGAGTTGCACGGGAGAATGTGAAAAGTGTTCATATGTAGTAAAAACCTGAGAAATCCGTTCGTTTTCGTCATTTGTTATCGAATCGACTTAAAGCCAGATCGTCAGATTGGCCGCTCTTCTCTCTGAAACGGTTGTACTTACCGTCTGCAGAGCTATGTCGCGTGCTGCGGTATGCAGAAACACTAAAAGCACCATAGTAGAACACAGATGATACTTCCAAGTTAATGTAATAGCCAGTAAGAAATAGTAAAATTCATCTTTTATTACTGATTATTGACTTTTTAGCTGGCGTTGGTGCCTTGGTCATGAGCTAGGACCTTAAGATTCTGCATGAAAGGACGACTAGCAGTCTAATTGCACGGGAGAATGTGAAAAGTGTTCATATAGAGTAAAAACCTGAGAAATCCGTTCGTTTTCGTCATTTGTTATCGAATCGACTTAAAGCCAGATGGTCACATTGGCCGCTCTTCTCTCTGAAACGGTTGTACTTACCGTCTGCAGAGCTATGTCGCGTGCTGCGGTATGCAGAGACACTAAAAGCACCATTGTAGAACACAGACGATACTTCCAAGTTGATGTAATAGCTAGTAAGAAGTAGTAAAATTCAATTTTTATGTACTGATTATTGACTTTTTAGCTGGCTTTGGTGCCTTGGACATGAGCTAGGACCTTACGATTCTGCATGAAAGGAGGACTAGCAGCCGAGTTGCACGGGAGAATGTGAAAAGTGTTCATATGTAGTAAAAACGTGAGAAATCCGTCCGTTTTTGTCATTTGTTATCGAATCGACTTAAATGCAGATCGTCACACTGGCCAATCTTCTCTCTGAAACGGTTGTACTTATCGTCTGCAATGCTATGTCGCGTGCTGCGGTATGCGGAGACACTAAAATCTCCATAGTAGAACACAGATGAAGCTTCCAAGTTGATGTAATAGCCAGTAAGAAGTAGTACAATTCAAGTTTTATGTATCGATTATTGACTTCTTAGTTGGCTTTGGTGCCTTGGACATGAGCTATTACCTTAAGATTCTGCATGAAAGGAGGACTAGCAGCCGAGTTGCACGGGAGAATGTGAAAAGTGTTCATATGTAGTAAAAACCTGAGAAATCCGTCCGTTTTCGTCATTTGTTGTCGAATCGACTTAAAGCCCGATCGTCACATTGGCCGCTCTTCTCTCTGAAACGGTTGTACTTATCGTCTGCAATGCTATGTCGCGTGCTGCGGTATCCGGAGACACTAAAATCTCCATAGTAGAACACAGATGAAGCTTCTAAGTTGATGTAATAGCCAGTAAGAAGTAGTACAATTCAAGTTTTAGGTATCGATTATTGACTTCTTATTTGGCTTAGGTGCCTTGGACATGAGCTATTACCTTAAGATTCTGCATGAAAGGAGGACTAGCAGCCGAGTTGCACGGGAGAATGTGAAAAGTGTTCATATGTAGTAAAAACCTGAGAAATCCGTCCGTTTTCGTCATTTGTTATCGAATCGACTTAAAGCCCGATCGTCACATTGGCCGCTCTTCTCTCTGAAACGGTTGTACTTATCGTCTGCAATGCTATGTCGCGTGCTGCGGTATGCGGAGACACTAAAATCTCCATAGTAGAACACAGATGAAGCTTCTAAGTTGATGTAATAGCCAGTAAGAAGTAGTACAATTCAAGTTTTAGGTATCGATTATTGACTTCTTATTTGGCTTAGGTGCCTTGGACATGAGCTATTACCTTAAGATCCTGCATGAAAGGAGGACTAGCAGCCGAGTTGCACGGGAGAATGTGAAAAGTGTTCAAATAGAGTAAAAACCTGAGAATTCCGTCCGTTTTCATAATTTTTATCGAATCGACTTAAAGCCAAATCGTCACATTGGCCGCTCTTCTCTCTGAAACGGTTGTACTTATCATCTGCAGAGCTACGTGGCGTGCTGCGGTATGCAGAGACACTAAAAGCACCATAGTAGAACACAGATGACACTTCCAAGTTGATGTAATAGCCAGTAAGAAGTAGTACAATTCAAGTTTTAGGAACCGGTTATTGACTTTTTACCCTTGTTTGGTGCCTTGGGCATGAGCTAGGAACTTAAGATTTTACATGCAGGAGGACTAGCAGCCGAATTGCACGGGAGAATGTGTAAAGTGTTCATATGTAGTAAAAACCTGAGAAATCCGTTCGTTTTCGTCATTTGTTATCGAATCGACTTAGAGCCAGATCGTCACATTGGCCGCTCTTCTCTCTGAAACGGTTGTACTTATCGTCGGCAGAGCTATGTCGCGTGCTGCGGTATGCAGAGACACTAAAAGCACCATAGTAGAACACAGATGACACTTCCAAGTTGATGTAATAGCCAGTAAGAAGTAGTACAATTCAAGTTTTAGTTACTGATTATTGACTTTTTAGCTGGCTTTGGTGCTTTGGACATGAGCTAGGACCTTAAGATTCTGCATGAAAGGAGGACTAGCAGCCGAGTTGCCCAGGAGAATGTGAAAAGTGTTCATATGTAGTAAAAACCTGAGAAATCCGTCCGTTTTCGTCATTTGTTATCGAATCGACTTAAAGCCAGATCGTCACATTGGCCGCACTTCTCTCCGAAACGGTTGTACTTATCGTCTGCAAAGCTATGTCGCATGCTGCGGTATGCGGAGACACTAAAAGCACCATAGTAGAACACCGATGAAGCTTCTAAGTTGATGTAATAGCCAGTAAGAAGTAGTAGAATTCAAGTTTTTGGTATCGATTATTGACTTTTGTTGGCTTTGGTACCTTGGTCATGAGCTAGGACCTTAAGATTCTGCATGAAAGGAGGACTAGCAGCCGAGTTGCACGGGAGAATGTGAAAAGTGTTCATATGTAGTAAAAACGTGAGAAATCCGTCCGTTTTTGTCATTTGTTATCGAATCGACTTCAAGGCAGATCGTCACACTGGCCACTCTTCTCTCTGAAACGGTTGTACTTATCGTCTGCAAAGCTATGTCGCATGCTGCGGTATGCGGAGACACTAAAAGCACCATAGTAAAACACCGATGAAGCTTCTAAGTTGATGTAATAGCCAGTAAGATGTAGTACAATTCAAGTTTTAGCTAATGATTATTGACTTTTTAGCTGGCTTTGGAGCCTTGGACATGAGCTAGTACCTTAAGATTCTGCATGAAAGGAGGACTAGCAGCCGAGTTGCATGGGAGAATGTGAAAAGTGTTCATATGTAGTAAAAACCTGAGAAATCCGTTCGTTTTCGTCATTTGTTATCGAATCGACTTAAAGCCAGATCGTCACATTGGCCGCTCTTCTCTCTGAAACGGTTGTACTTACCGTCTGCAGAGCTATGTCGCGTGCTGCGGTATGCAGAGACACTAAAAGCACCATAGTAGAACTCAGATGATACTTCCAAGTTAATGTAATAGCCAGTAAGAAATAGTAAAATTCAACTTTTAGGTACTGATTATTGACTTTTTAGCTGGCTTTGGTGCCTTGGACATGAGCTAGGACCTTAAGATTCTGCATGAAAGGACGACTAGCAGTCTAATTGCACGGGAGAATGTGAAAAGTGTTCATATAGAGTAAAAACCTGAGAAATCCGTTCGTTTTCGTCATTTGTTATCGAATCGACTTAAAGCCAAATCGTCACATTGGCCGCTATTCTCTCTGAAACGGTTGTACTTATCGTCTGCAAAGCTATGTCGCGTACTGCGGTATTCGGAGACACTAAAAGCACCATAGTAGAACACAGATGAAGCTTCTAAGATGATGTAATAGGCAGTAAGTAATAGTACAATTCAAGTTTTAGGAATCGGTTATTGTCTTTTTACCCTTGTTTGGTGACTTGGACATGAGCTAGCACCTTAAGATTCTGCATGAAAGGAGGACTAGCAGCCGAGTTGCACGGGAGAATGTGTAAAGTGTTCATATGTAGTAAAAACCTGAGAAATCCGTTCGTTTTCGTCATTTGTTATCGAATCGACTTAAAGCCAGATGGTCACATTGGCCGCTCTTCTCTCTGAAACGGTTGTACTTACCGTCTGCAGAGCTATGTCGCGTGCTGCGGTATGCAGAGACACTAAAAGCACCATTGTAGAACACAGATGATACTTCCAAGTTGATGTAATAGCTAGTAAGAAGTAGTAAAATTCAATTTTTATGTACTGATTATTGACTTTTTAGCTGGCTTTGGTGCCTTGGACATGAGCTAGGACCTTACGATTCTGCATGAAAGGAGGACTAGCTGCCGAGTTGCACGAGAGAATGTGAAAAGTGTTCAAATAGAGTAAAAACCTGAGAAATCCGTCCGTTTTCGTAATTTTTATCGAATCGACTTAAAGCCAAATCGTCACATTGGCCGCTCTTCTCTCTGGAACGGTTGTACTTATCATCTGCAGAGCTACGTCGCGTGCTGCGGTATGCAGAGACACTAAAAGCACCATAGTAGAACACAGATGACACTTCCAAGTTGATGTAATAGCCAGTAAGAAGTAGTACAATTCAAGTTTTAGGAACCGGTTATTGACTTTCTACCCTTGTTTGGTGCCTTGGACATGAGCTAGGAACTTAAGATTTTACATGCAGGAGGACTAGCAGCCGAATTGCACGGGAGATTGTGTAAAGTATTCATATGTAGTAAAAACCTGAGAAATCCGTTCGTTTTCGTCATTTGTTATCGAATCGACTTAAAGCCAGATCGTCACATTGGCCGCTCTTCTCTCCGAAACGGTTGTTCTTATCGTCTGCAAAGCTATGTCGCATGCTGCGGTATGCGGAGACTCTCAAAGCACTATAGTAGAACACAGATGAAGCTTCTAAGTTGATGTAATAGCCAGTAAGATATAGTACAATTCAAGTTTTAGGAATCGATTATTGACTTTTTAGCTGGCTTTGGTGCCTTGGACATGAGCTAGGACCTTAAGATTCTGCATGAAAGGAGGACTAGCAGCCGAGTTGCCCGGGAGAATGTGGAATGTGTTCATATGTAGTAAAAACCTAGAAATCCTTCCGTTTTCGTCATTTGTTATCGAATCGACTTAAAGCCAGATCGTCACATTGGCCGCTCTTCTCTCTGAAACGGTTGTACTTATCGTCTGCAAAGCTATGTCGCGTGCTGCGGTATGCGCAGACAATAAAAGCACCATAGTAGAAAACAGATGAAGCTTCTAAGTTGATATAATAGCCAGTAAGAAGTAGTACAGCTCAAGTTTTAGGTATCGATAATTGACTTTTTAGCTTGCTTTTGTGCCTTGAACATGTGCTAGGACCTTGATATTCTGTATGAAAGGAGGACTATCAGCCGAGTTGCACGGGTGAATGTGAAAAGTGTTCACATGTAGCAAAAACATTAGAAATCCGTCCATTTTCGTCATTTGTTACCGAATCGACGTAAAGCCAGATCGTCACATTGGCCGCTCTTCTCTCTGAAACGGTTGTACTTATCGTCTGCAAAGTTATGTCGCGTGCTGCGGTATGCGGAGACACTAAAAGCACCATAGTAGAACACAGATGAAGCTTCTAAGTTGATGTAATAGCCAGTAAGAAGTAGTACAATTCAAGTTTTAGGTATCGATTATTGACTTTTTAGGTGGCTTTGGTGCCTTGGACTTGAGCTAGGACCTTAAGATTCTGCATGAAAGGCGGACTAGCAGCCGATTTGCACGGGAGAATGTGAAAAGTGTTCATATGCAGTAAAAACCCGAAAAATCCGTTCGTTATCGTCATTTTTTTATCGAATCGACATAAGGCCAGATTGTCACATTGGCCGCTCTTCTCGCTGAAATGATTGTACTTATCGTCTGCAAAGATATGACATGTGCTGCGGTATGCGGAGACACTAAAACCACCATAGTAAAAAACAGATGAAGCATCTAATTTAATGTAATAGCCAGTAAGAAGTAGTACAATTCAAGTTTTAGGTATCGATTATGGACTTTTTAGCTGGCTTTGGTTCCTTGGACATGAGCTAGGACCTTAAGATTCTGCATGAAAGGAGGACTAGCTGCCGAGTTGCACGGGAGAATGTGAAAAGTGTTCATATGTAGTAAAAACCTGAGAAATCCGTCCGTTTTCGTCATTTGTTATCGACTCGACTTAAAGCCAGATCTTCACATTGGCCGCTCTTCTCTCTGAAACGGTCCTAATTATCGTCTGCAAAGCTATGTCTCGTGCTCCGGTATGCGGAGACACTAAAAGCACCATAGTAGAAAACAGATGAAGCTTCTAAGTTGATGTAATAGCCAGTAAGATATAGTACAATTCAAGTTTTTGGTTTCGATTATTGACTTTTTAGCTGGCTTTGGTGCCTTGGACATGAGCTAGGACCTTAAGATTCTGCATGAAAGGAGGACTAGCAGCCGAGTTGCATGGGAGAATGTGGAATGTGTTCATATGTAGTAAAAACCTAGAAATCCGTCCGTTTTCGTCATTTGTTACCGAATCGACTTAAAGCCAGATCGTCACATTGGCCGCTCTTCTCTCTGAAACGGTTGTACTTATCGTCTGCAAAGCTATGTCGCGTGCTGCGGTATGCGGAGACACTAAAAGCACCATAGTAGAACACAGATGAAGCTTCTAAGTTGATGTAATAGCCAGTAAGAAGTAGTACAATTCAAGTTTTAGGTATCGATTATTGACTTTTTAGGGGGCTTTGGTGCCTTGGACTTGAGCTAGGACCTGAAGATTCTGCATGAAAGGAGGACTAGCAGCTGAGTTGCACGGGAGAATGTGAAAAGTGTTGATATGCAGTAAAAACCTGAAAAATCCGTTCGTTATCGTCATTTTTTTATCGAATCGTCATAAGGCCAGATCGTCACATTGGCCGCTCTTCTCTCTGAGATGGTTGTACTTATCGTCTGCAAAGCTATGACGTGTGCTGCGGTATGCGGAGGCACTAAAACCACCATAGTAAAACACAGATGAAGCTTCTAAGTTGATGTAATAGCCAGTAAGATATAGTACAATTCTAGTTTTAGGTATCGATTATTGACTTTTTAGCTGGCTGTGGTGCCTTGGACGTGAGCTAGGACGTTAAGATTCTGCATGAAAGGAGGACTAGCAGCCGAGTTGCCCAGGAGAATGTGAAAAGTGTTCATATGTAGTAAAAACCTGAGAAATCCGTCCGTTTTCGTCATTTGTTATCGAATCGACTTAAAGCCAGATCGTCACATTGGCCGCTCTTCTCTCCGAAACGGTTGTACTTATCGTCTGCAAAGCTATGTCGCATGCTGCGGTATGCGGAGACACTAAAAGCACCATAGTAGAACACCCATGAAGCTTCTAAGTTGATGTAATAGCCAGTAAGAAGTAGTAGAATTCAAGTTTTTGGTATCGATTATTGACTTTTTTGTTGGCTTTGGTACCTTGGTCATGAGCTAGGACCTTAAGATTCTGCATGAAAGGAGGACTAGCAGCCGAGTTGCACGGGAGAATGTGAAAAGTGTTCATATGTAGTAAAAACGTGAGAAATCCGTCCGTTTTTGTCATTTGTTATCGAATCGACTTCAAGGCAGATCGTCACACTGGCCACTCTTCTCTCTGAAACGGTTGTACTTATCGTCTGCAAAGCTATGTCGCATGCTGCGGTATGCGGAGACACTAAAAGCACCATAGTAAAACACCGATGAAGCTTCTAAGTTGATGTAATAGCCAGTAAGATGTAGTACAATTCAAGTTTTAGCTAATGATTATTGACTTTTTAGCTGGCTTTGGAGCCTTGGACATGAGCTAGTACCTTAAGATTCTGCATGAAAGGAGGACTAGCAGCCGAGTTGCATGGGAGAATGTGAAAAGTGTTCATATGTAGTAAAAACCTGAGAAATCCGTTCGTTTTCGTCATTTGTTATCGAATCGACTTAAAGCCAGATCGTCACTTTGGCCGCTCTTCTCTCTGAAACGGTTGTACTTACCGTCTGCAGAGCTATGTCGCGTGCTGCGGTATGCAGAGACACTAAAAGCACCATAGTAGAACACAGATGATACTTCCAAGTTAATGTAATAGCCAGTAAGAAATAGTAAAATTCAACTTTTAGGTACTGATTATTGACTTTTTAGCTGGCTTTGGTGCCTTGGACATGAGCTAGGACCTTAAGATTCTGCATGAAAGGACGACTAGCAGTCTAATTGCACGGGAGAATGTGAAAAGTGTTCATATAGAGTAAAAACCTGAGAAATCCGTTCGTTTTCGTCATTTGTTATCGAATCGACTTAAAGCCAAATCGTCACATTGGCCGCTCTTCTCTCTGAAACGGTTGTACTTATCGTCTGCAAAGCTATGTCGCGTACTGCGGTATTCGGAGACACTAAAAGCACCATAGTAGAACACATATGAAGCTTCTAAGATGATGTAATAGGCAGTAAGAAATAGTACAATTCAAGTTTTAGGAATCGGTTATTGACTTTTTACCCTTGTTTGGTGACTTGGACATGAGCTAGCACCTTAAGATTCTGCATGAAAGGAGGACTAGCAGCCGAGTTGCACGGGAGAATGTGTAAAGTGTTCATATGTAGTAAAAACCTGAGAAATCCGTTCGTTTTCGTCATTTGTTATCGAATCGACTTAAAGCCAGATGGTCACATTGGCCGCTCTTCTCTCTGAAACGGTTGTACTTACCGTCTGCAGAGCTATGTCGCGTGCTGCGGTATGCAGAGACACTAAAAGCACCATTGTAGAACACAGATGATACTTCCAAGTTGATGTAATAGCTAGTAAGAAGTAGTAAAATTCAATTTTTATGTACTGATTATTGACTTTTTAGCTGGCTTTGGTGCCTTGGACATGAGCTAGGACCTTACGATTCTGCATGAAAGGAGGACTAGCAGCCGAGTTGCACGGGAGAATGTGAAAAGTGTTCATATGTAGTAAAAACGTGAGAAATCCGTCCGTTTTTGTCATTTGTTATCGAATCGACTTAAATGCAGATCGTCACACTGGCCAATCTTCTCTCTGAAACGGTTGTACTTATCGTCTGCAATGCTATGTCGCGTGCTGCGGTATGCGGAGTCACTAAAATCTCCATAGTAGAACACAGATGAAGCTTCCAAGTTGATGTAATAGCCAGTAAGAAGTAGTACAATTCAAGTTTTATGTATCGATTATTGACTTCTTAGTTGGCTTTGGTGCCTTGGACATGAGCTATTACCTTAAGATTCTGCATGAAAGGAGGACTAGCAGCCGAGTTGCACGGGATAATGTGAAAAGTGTTCATATGTAGTAAAAACCTGAGAAATCCGTCCGTTTTCGTCATTTGTTATCGAATCGACTTAAAGCCCGATCGTCACATTGGCCGCTCTTCTCTCTGAAACGGATGTACTTATCGTCTGCAATGCTATGTCGCGTGCTGCGGTATCCGGAGACACTAAAATCTCCATAGTAGAACACAGATGAAGCTTCTAAGTTGATGTAATAGCCAGTAAGAAGTAGTACAATTCAAGTTTTAGGTATCGATTATTGACTTCTTATTTGGCTTTGGTGCCTTGGACATGAGCTATTACCTTAAGATTCTGCATGAAAGGAGGACTAGCAGCCGAGTTGCACGGGAGAATGTGAAAAGTGTTCATATGTAGTAAAAACCTGAGAAATCCGTCCGTTTTCGTCATTTGTTATCGAATCGACTTAAAGCCCGATCGTCATATTGGCTCTCTTCTCTCTGAAACGGTTGTACTTATCGTCTGCAATGCTATGTCGCGTGCTGCGGTATGCGGAGACACTAAAATCTCCATAGTAGAACACAGATGAAGCTTCTAAGTTGATGTAATAGCCAGTAAGAAGTAGTACAATTCAAGTTTTAGGTATCGATTATTGACTTCTTATTTGGCTTTGGTGCCTTGGACATGAGCTATTACCTTAAGATTCTGCATAAAAGGAGGACTAGCAGCCGAGTTGCACGGGAGAATGTGAAAAGTGTTCAAATAGAGTAAAAACCTGAGAATTCCGTCCGTTTTCATAATTTTTATCGAATCGACTTAAAGCCAAATCGTCACATTGGCCGCTCTTCTCTCTGAAACGGTTGTACTTATCATCTGCAGAGCTACGTGGCGTGCTGCGGTATGCAGAGACACTAAAAGCACCATAGTAGAAAACAGATGACACTTCCAAGTTGATGTAATAGCCAGTAAGAAGTAGTACAATTCAAGTTTTAGGAACCGGTTATTGACTTTTTACCCTTGTTTGGTGCCTTGGGCATGAGCTAGGAACTTAATATTTTACATGCAGGAGGACTAGCAGCCGAATTGCACGGGAGTATGTGTAAAGTGTTCATATGTAGTAAAAACCTGAGAAATCCGTTCGTTTTCGTCATTTGTTATCGAATCGACTTAGAGCCAGATCGTCACATTGGCCGCTCTTCTCTCTGAAACGGTTGTACTTATCGTCGGCAGAGCTATGTCGCGTGCTGCGGTATGCAGAGACACTAAAAGCACCATAGTAGAACACAGATGACACTTCCAAGTTGATGTAATAGCCAGTAAGAAGTAGTACAATTCAAGTTTTAGTTACTGATTATTGACTTTTTAGCTGGCTTTGGTGCCTTGGACATGAGCTAGGACCTTAAGATTCTGCATGAAAGGAGGACTAGCAGCCGAGTTGCCCAGGAGAATGTGAAAAGTGTTCATATGTAGTAAAAACCTGAGAAATCCGTCCGTTTTCGTCATTTGTTATCGAATCGACTTAAAGCCAGATCGTCACATTGGCCGCTCTTCTCTCCGAAACGGTTGTACTTATCGTCTGCAAAGCTATGTCGCATGCTGCGGTATGCGGAGACACTAAAAGCACCATAGTAGAACACCGATGAAGCTTCTAAGTTGATGTAATAGCCAGTAAGAAGTAGTAGAATTCAAGTTTTTGGTATCGATTATTGACTTTTTTGTTGGCTTTGGTACCTTGGTCATGAGCTAGGACCTTAAGATTCTGCATGAAAGGAGGACTAGCAGCCGAGTTGCACGGGAGAATGTGAAAAGTGTTCATATGTAGTAAAAACGTGAGAAATCCGTCCGTTTTTGTCATTTGTTATCGAATCGACTTCAAGGCAGATCGTCACACTGGCCACTCTTCTCTCTGAAACGGTTGTACTTATCGTCTGCAAAGCTATGTCGCATGCTGCGGTATGCGGAGACACTAAAAGCACCATAGTAAAACACCGATGAAGCTTCTAAGTTGATGTAATAGCCAGTAAGATGTAGTACAATTCAAGTTTTAGCTAATGATTATTGACTTTTTAGCTGGCTTTGGAGCCTTGGACATGAGCTAGTACCTTAAGATTCTGCATGAAAGGAGGACTAGCAGCCGAGTTGCATGGGAGAATGTGAAAAGTGTTCATATGTAGTAAAAACCTGAGAAATCCGTTCGTTTTCGTCATTTGTTATCGAATCGACTTAAAGCCAGATCGTCACATTGGCCGCTCTTCTCTCTGAAACGGTTGTACTTACCGTCTGCAGAGCTATGTCGCGTGCTGCGGTATGCAGAGACACTAAAAGCACCATAGTAGAACACATATGAAGCTTCTAAGATGATGTAATAGGCAGTAAGAAATAGTACAATTCAAGTTTTAGGAATCGGTTATTGACTTTTTACCCTTGTTTGGTGACTTGGACATGAGCTAGCACCTTAAGATTCTGCATGAAAGGAGGACTAGCAGCCGAGTTGCACGGGAGAATGTGTAAAGTGTTCATATGTAGTAAAAACCTGAGAAATCCGTTCGTTTTCGTCATTTGTTATCGAATCGACTTAAAGCCAGATGGTCACATTGGCCGCTCTTCTCTCTGAAACGGTTGTACTTACCGTCTGCAGAGCTATGTCGCGTGCTGCGGTATGCAGAGACACTAAAAGCACCATTGTAGAACACAGATGATACTTCCAAGTTGATGTAATAGCTAGTAAGAAGTAGTAAAATTCAATTTTTATGTACTGATTATTGACTTTTTAGCTGGCTTTGGTGCCTTGGACATGAGCTAGGACCTTACGATTCTGCATGAAAGGAGGACTAGCAGCCGAGTTGCACGGGAGAATGTGAAAAGTGTTCATATGTAGTAAAAACGTGAGAAATCCGTCCGTTTTTGTCATTTGTTATCGAATCGACTTAAATGCAGATCGTCACACTGGCCAATCTTCTCTCTGAAACGGTTGTACTTATCGTCTGCAATGCTATGTCGCGTGCTGCGGTATGCGGAGACACTAAAATCTCCATAGTAGAACACAGATGAAGCTTCCAAGTTGATGTAATAGCCAGTAAGAAGTAGTACAATTCAAGTTTTATGTATCGATTATTGACTTCTTAGTTGGCTTTGGTGCCTTGGACATGAGCTATTACCTTAAGATTCTGCATGAAAGGAGGACTAGCAGCCGAGTTGCACGGGATAATGTGAAAAGTGTTCATATGTAGTAAAAACCTGAGAAATCCGTCCGTTTTCGTCATTTGTTATCGAATCGACTTAAAGCCCGATCGTCACATTGGCCGCTCTTCTCTCTGAAACGGTTGTACTTATCGTCTGCAATGCTATGTCGCGTGCTGCGGTATCCGGAGACACTAAAATCTCCATAGTAGAACACAGATGAAGCTTCTAAGTTGATGTAATAGCCAGTAAGAAGTAGTACAATTCAAGTTTTAGGTATCGATTATTGACTTCTTATTTGGCTTTGGTGCCTTGGACATGAGCTATTACCTTAAGATTCTGCATGAAAGGAGGACTAGCAGCCGAGTTGCACGGGAGAATGTGAAAAGTGTTCATATGTAGTAAAAACCTGAGAAATCCGTCCGTTTTCGTCATTTGTTATCGAATCGACTTAAAGCCCGATCGTCATATTGGCTCTCTTCTCTCTGAAACGGTTGTACTTATCGTCTGCAATGCTATGTCGCGTGCTGCGGTATGCGGAGACACTAAAATCTCCATAGTAGAACACAGATGAAGCTTCTAAGTTGATGTAATAGCCAGTAAGAAGTAGTACAATTCAAGTTTTAGGTATCGATTATTGACTTCTTATTTGGCTTTGGTGCCTTGGACATGAGCTATTACCTTAAGATTCTGCATAAAAGGAGGACTAGCAGCCGAGTTGCACGGGAGAATGTGAAAAGTGTTCAAATAGAGTAAAAACCTGAGAATTCCGTCCGTTTTCATAATTTTTATCGAATCGACTTAAAGCCAAATCGTCACATTGGCCGCTCTTCTCTCTGAAACGGTTGTACTTATCATCTGCAGAGCTACGTGGCGTGCTGCGGTATGCAGAGACACTAAAAGCACCATAGTAGAAAACAGATGACACTTCCAAGTTGATGTAATAGCCAGTAAGAAGTAGTACAATTCAAGTTTTAGGAACCGGTTATTGACTTTTTACCCTTGTTTGGTGCCTTGGGCATGAGCTAGGAACTTAAGATTTTACATGCAGGAGGACTAGCAGCCGAATTGCACGGGAGAATGTGTAAAGTGTTCATATGTAGTAAAAACCTGAGAAATCCGTTCGTTTTCGTCATTTGTTATCGAATCGACTTAGAGCCAGATCGTCACATTGGCCGCTCTTCTCTCTGAAACGGTTGTACTTATCGTCGGCAGAGCTATGTCGCGTGCTGCGGTATGCAGAGACACTAAAAGCACCATAGTAGAACACAGATGACACTTCCAAGTTGATGTAATAGCCAGTAAGAAGTAGTACAATTCAAGTTTTAGTTACTGATTATTGACTTTTTAGCTGGCTTTGGTGCCTTGGACATGAGCTAGGACCTTAAGATTCTGCATGAAAGGAGGACTAGCAGCCGAGTTGCCCAGGAGAATGTGAAAAGTGTTCATATGTAGTAAAAACCTGAGAAATCCGTCCGTTTTCGTCATTTGTTATCGAATCGACTTAAAGCCAGATCGTCACATTGGCCGCTCTTCTCTCCGAAACGGTTGTACTTATCGTCTGCAAAGCTATGTCGCATGCTGCGGTATGCGGAGACACTAAAAGCACCATAGTAGAACACCGATGAAGCTTCTAAGTTGATGTAATAGCCAGTAAGAAGTAGTAGAATTCAAGTTTTTGGTATCGATTATTGACTTTTTTGTTGGCTTTGGTAGCTTGGTCATGAGCTAGGACCTTAAGATTCTGCATGAAAGGAGGACTAGCAGCCGAGTTGCACGGGAGAATGTGAAAAGTGTTCATATGTAGTAAAAACGTGAGAAATCCGTCCGTTTTTGTCATTTGTTATCGAATCGACTTCAAGGCAGATCGTCACACTGGCCACTCTTCTCTCTGAAACGGTTGTACTTATCGTCTGCAAAGCTATGTCGCATGCTGCGGTATGCGGAGACACTAAAAGCACCATAGTAAAACACCGATGAAGCTTCTAAGTTGATGTAATAGCCAGTAAGATGTAGTACAATTCAAGTTTTAGCTAATGATTATTGACTTTTTAGCTGGCTTTGGAGCCTTGGACATGAGCTAGTACCTTAAGATTCTGCATGAAAGGAGGACTAGCAGCCGAGTTGCATGGGAGAATGTGAAAAGTGTTCATATGTAGTAAAAACCTGAGAAATCCGTTCGTTTTCGTCATTTGTTATCGAATCGACTTAAAGCCAGATCGTCACATTGGCCGCTCTTCTCTCTGAAACGGTTGTACTTACCGTCTGCAGAGCTATGTCGCGTGCTGCGGTATGCAGAGACACTAAAAGCACCATAGTAGAACACAGATGATACTTCCAAGTTAATGTAATAGCCAGTAAGAAATAGTAAAATTCAACTTTTAGGTACTGATTATTGACTTTTTAGCTGGCTTTGGTGCCTTGGACATGAGCTAGGACCTTAAGATTCTGCATGAAAGGACGACTAGCAGTCTAATTGCACGGGAGAATGTGAAAAGTGTTCATATAGAGTAAAAACCTGAGAAATCCGTTCGTTTTCGTCATTTGTTATCGAATCGACTTAAAGCCAAATCGTCACATTGGCCGCTCTTCTCTCTGAAACGGTTGTACTTATCGTCTGCAAAGCTATGTCGCGTACTGCGGTATTCGGAGACACTAAAAGCACCATAGTAGAACACAGATGAAGCTTCTAAGATGATGTAATAGGCAGTAAGTAATAGTACAATTCAAGTTTTAGGGATCGGTTATTGTCTTTTTACCCTTGTTTGGTGACTTGGACATGAGCTAGCACCTTAAGATTCTGCATGAAAGGAGGACTAGCAGCCGAGTTGCACGGGAGAATGTGTAAAGTGTTCATATGTAGTAAAAACCTGAGAAATCCGTTCGTTTTCGTCATTTGTTATCGAATCGACTTAAAGCCAGATGGTCACATTGGCCGCTCTTCTCTCTGAAACGGTTGTACTTACCGTCTGCAGAGCTATGTCGCGTGCTGCGGTATGCAGAGACACTAAAAGCACCATTGTAGAACACAGATGATACTTCCAAGTTGATGTAATAGCTAGTAAGAAGTAGTAAAATTCAATTTTTATGTACTGATTATTGACTTTTTAGCTGGCTTTGGTGCCTTGGACATGAGCTAGGACCTTACGATTCTGCATGAAAGGAGGACTAGCTGCCGAGTTGCACGGGAGAATGTGAAAAGTGTTCAAATAGAGTAAAAACCTGAGAAATCCGTCCGTTTTCGTAATTTTTATCGAATCGACTTAAAGCCAAATCGTCACATTGGCCGCTCTTCTCTCTGAAACGGTTGTACTTATCATCTGCAGAGCTACGTCGCGTGCTGCGGTATGCAGAGACACTAAAAGCACCATAGTAGAACACAGATGACACTTCCAAGTTGATGTAATAGCCAGTAAGAAGTAGTACAATTCAAGTTTTAGGAACCGGTTATTGACTTTTTACCCTTGTTTGGTGCCTTGGACATGAGCTAGGAACTTAAGATTTTACATGCAGGAGGACTAGCAGCCGAATTGCACGGGAGATTGTGTAAAGTGTTCATATGTAGTAAAAACCTGAGAAATCCGTTCGTTTTCGTCATTTGTTATCGAATCGACTTAAAGCCAGATCGTCACATTGGCCGCTCTTCTCTCCGAAACGGTTGTTCTTATCGTCTGCAAAGCTATGTCGCATGCTGCGGTATGCGGAGACTCTCAAAGCACTATAGTAGAACACAGATGAAGCTTCTAAGTTGATGTAATAGCCAGTAAGATATAGTACAATTCAAGCTTTAGGAATCGATTATTGACTTTTTAGCTGGCTTTGGTGCCTTGGACATGAGCTAGGACCTTAAGATTCTGCATGAAAGGAGGACTAGCAGCCGAGTTGCCCGGGAGAATGTGGAATGTGTTCATATGTAGTAAAAACCTAGAAATCCTTCCGTTTTCGTCATTTGTTATCGAATCGACTGAAAGCCAGATCGTCACATTGGCCGCTCTTCTCTCTGAAACGGTTGTACTTATCGTCTGCAAAGCTATGTCGCGTGCTGCGGTATGCGCAGACAATAAAAGCACCATAGTAGAAAACAGATGAAGCTTCTAAGTTGATATAATAGCCAGTAAGAAGTAGTACAGCTCAAGTTTTAGGTATCGATAATTGACTTTTTAGCTTGCTTTTGTGCCTTGGACATGAGCTAGGACCTTGATATTCTGCATGAAAGGAGGACTATCAGCCGAGTTGCACGGGTGAATGTGAAAAGTGTTCACATGTAGCAAAAACATTAGAAATCCGTCCATTTTCGTCATTTGTTACCGAATCGACGTAAAGCCAGATCGTCACATTGGCCGCTCTTCTCTCTGAAACGGTTGTACTTATCGTCTGCAAAGTTATGTCGCGTGCTGCGGTATGCGGAGACACTAAAAGCACCATAGTAGAACACAGATGAAGCATCTAATTTAATGTAATAGCCAGTAAGAAGTAGTACAATTCAAGTTTTAGGTATCGATTATGGACTTTTTAGCTGGCTTTGGTTCCTTGGACATGAGCTAGGACCTTAAGATTCTGCATGAAAGGAGGACTAGCTGCCGAGTTGCACGGGAGAATGTGAAAAGTGTTCATATGTAGTAAAAACCTGAGAAATCCGTCCGTTTTCGTCATTTTTTTATCGAATCGTCATAAGGCCAGATCGTCACATTGGCCGCTCTTCTCTCTGAGATGGTTGTACTTATCGTCTGCAAAGCTATGACGTGTGCTGCGGTATGCGGAGGCACTAAAACCACCATAGTAAAACACAGATGAAGCTTCTAAGTTGATGTAATAGCCAGTAAGATATAGTACAATTCTAGTTTTAGGTATCGATTATTGACTTTTTAGCTGGCTGTGGTGCCTTGGACGTGAGCTAGGACGTTAAGATTCTGCATGAAAGGAGGACTAGCAGCCGCGTTGCACGGGAGAATGTGAGAAGTGTTCATATGTAGTAAAAACCTGAGAAATCCGTCCTTTTTCGTCATTTGTTATCGAATCGACTTAAAGCCAGAATGTCACATTGGCCGCTCTTCTCTCTGAAACGGTTGTACTTATCGTCTGCAAAGCTATGACGTGTGCTGCGGTATGCGGAGACACTAAAACCACAATAGTAAAACACAGATGAAGCATCTAATTTAATGTAATAGCCAGTAAGAAGTAGTCCAATTCAAGTTTTAGGTATCGATTATTAATTTCTTAGCTGGCTTTGGTGCCTTGGACATGAGCTAGGACCTTAAGATTCTGCATGAAAGGAGGACTGGCAGCCGAGTTGCACGGGAGAGTGTGAAAAGTGTTCATATGCAGAAAAAACCCGAAAAATCTTTTCGTTATCGTCATTTGTTATCGAATCGACTTAAAGCCAGATCGTCACATTGGTCGCTCTTCTCTCTGAAACGATTGTACTTATCGTCTGCAAAGCTATGTCGCGTGCTGCGGTATGCGGAGACACTAAAAGCACCATAGTAGAACACAGATGAAGGTTCTAAGTTGATGTAATAGCCAGTAAGAAGTAGTACAATTCAAGTTTTAGGTATCGATTATTGACTTTTTAGCTGGCTTTGGTTCCTTGGACATGAGCTAGGACCTTAAGATTCTGCATGAAAGGTGGACTAGCAGCTGAGTTGCACGGGAGAATGTGAAAAGTGTTCATATGTAGTAAAAACATGAGACATCCGTCCTTTTTCGTCATTTGTTATCGAATCGACTTAAAGCCAGATCGTCACATTGGCCGCTCTTCTCTCTGAAACCGTTGTACTTATCGTCTGCAAACTATGTCGCGTGCTGCGGTATGCGGAGACACTAAAAGCACCATAGTATAACACAGATGAAACTTCTAAGTTGATGTAATAGCCAGTAAGAAATAGTACAATTCAAGTTTTAGGTATCGATTATTGACTTTTTAGCTGGCTTTGGTGCCTTGGACATGAGCTATGACCTTAAGATTCTGCATGAAAGGAGGACTAGCAGCCGAGTTGCACGGGAGAATGTGATAAGTGTTCATATGTAGTAAAAACCTGAGAAATCCGTCCGTTTTCGTCATTTGTTATCGAATCGACTTAAAGCCAGATGGTCACATTGGCCGCTCGTCTCTCTGAAACGGTTGTACTTACCGTCTGCAGAGCTATGTCGCGTGCTGCGGTATGCGGGGACACTAAAATCACCATACTAGAACACAGATGAAGCTTCTAAGTTGATGTAATAGCCAGTAAGAAGTAGTACAATTCAAGTTTTAGGTATCGATTATTGACTTCTTAGTTGGCTTTGGTGCCTTGGACATGAGCTATTACCTTAAGATTCTGCATGAAAGGAGGACTACCAGCCGAGTTGCACGGGAGAATGTGAAAAGTGTTCATATGCAGTAAAAACCCGAAAAATCCGTTCGTTATCGTCATTTTTTTATCGAATCGACATAAGGCCAGATTGTCACATTGGCCGCTCTTCTCGCTGAAATGATTGTACTTATCGTCTGCAAAGATATGACGTGTGCTGCGGTATGCGGAGACACTAAAACCACCATAGTAAAAAACAGATGAAGCATCTAATTTAATGTAATAGCCAGTAAGAAGTAGTACAATTCAAGTTTTAGGTATCGATTATGGACTTTTTAGCTGGCTTTGGTTCCTTGGACATGAGCTAGGACCTTAAGATTCTGCATGAAAGGAGGACTAGCTGCCGAGTTGCACGGGAGAATGTGAAAAGTGTTCATATGTAGTAAAAACCTGAGAAATCCGTCCGTTTTCGTCATTTGTTATCGACTCGACTTAAAGCCAGATCTTCACATTGGCCGCTCTTCTCTCTGAAACGGTCCTAATTATCGTCTGCAAAGCTATGTCTCGTGCTCCGGTATGCGGAGACACTAAAAGCACCATAGTAGAAAACAGATGAAGCTTCTAAGTTGATGTAATTGCCAGTAAGATATAGTACAATTCAAGTTTTTGGTTTCGATTATTGACTTTTTAGCTGGCTTTGGTGCCTTGGACATGAGCTAGGACCTTAAGATTCTGCATGAAAGGAGGACTAGCAGCCGAGTTGCGTGGGAGAATGTGGAATGTGTTCATATGTAGTAAAAACCTAGAAATCCGTCCGTTTTCGTCATTTGTTACCGAATCGACTTAAAGCCAGATCGTCACATTGGCCGCTCTTCTCTCTGAAACGGTTGTACTTATCGTCTGCAAAGCTATGTCGCGTGCTGCGGTATGCGGAGACACTAAAAGCACCATAGTAGAACACAGATGAAGCTTCTAAGTTGATGTAATAGCCAGTAAGAAGTAGTACAATTCAAGTTTTAGGTATCGATTATTGACTTTTTAGGGGGCTTTGGTGCCTTGGACTTGAGCTAGGACCTGAAGATTCTGCATGAAAGGAGGACTAGCAGCTGAGTTGCACGGGAGAATGTGAAAAGTGTTGATATGCAGTAAAAACCTGAAAAATCCGTTCGTTATCGTCATTTTTTTATCGAATCGTCATAAGGCCAGATCGTCACATTGGCCGCTCTTCTCTCTGAGATGGTTGTACTTATCGTCTGCAAAGCTATGACGTGTGCTGCGGTATGCGGAGGCACTAAAACCACCATAGTAAAACACAGATGAAGCTTCTAAGTTGATGTAATAGCCAGTAAGATATAGTACAATTCTAGTTTTAGGTATCGATTATTGACTTTTTAGCTGGCTGTGGTGCCTTGGACGTGAGCTAGGACGTTAAGATTCTGCATGAAAGGAGGACTAGCAGCCGCGTTGCACGGGAGAATGTGAGAAGTGTTCATATGTAGTAAAAACCTGAGAAATCCGTCCTTTTTCGTCATTTGTTATCGAATCGACTTAAAGCCAGAATGTCACATTGGCCGCTCTTCTCTCTGAAACGGTTGTACTTATCGTCTGCAAAGCTATGACGTGTGCTGCGGTATGCGGAGACACTAAAACCACAATAGTAAAACACAGATGAAGCATCTAATTTAATGTAATAGCCAGTAAGAAGTAGTCCAATTCAAGTTTTAGGTATCGATTATTAATTTCTTAGCTGGCTTTGGTGCCTTGGACATGAGCTAGGACCTTAAGATTCTGCATGAAAGGAGGACTGGCAGCCGAGTTGCACGGGAGAATGTGAAAAGTGTTCATATGCAGAAAAAACCCGAAAAATCTTTTCGTTATCGTCATTTGTTATCGAATCGACTTAAAGCCAGATCGTCACATTGGTCGCTCTTCTCTCTGAAACGATTGTACTTATCGTCTGCAAAGCTATGTCGCGTGCTGCGGTATGCGGAGACACTAAAAGCACCATAGTAGAACACAGATGAAGGTTCTAAGTTGATGTAATAGCCAGTAAGAAGTAGTACAATTCAAGTTTTAGGTATCGATTATTGACTTTTTAGCTGGCTTTGGTTCCTTGGACATGAGCTAGGACCTTAAGATTCTGCATGAAAGGTGGACTAGCAGCTGAGTTGCACGGGAGAATGTGAAAAGTGTTCATATGTAGTAAAAACATGAGACATCCGTCCTTTTTCGTCATTTGTTATCGAATCGACTTAAAGCCAGATCGTCACATTGGCCGCTCTTCTCTCTGAAACCGTTGTACTTATCGTCTGCAAACTATGTCGCGTGCTGCGGTATGCGGAGACACTAAAAGCACCATAGTAGAACACAGATGAAGCTTCTAAGTTGATGTAATAGCCAGTAAGAAATAGTACAATTCAAGTTTTAGGTATCGATTATTGACTTTTTAGCTGGCTTTGGTGCCTTGGACATGAGCTATGACCTTAAGATTCTGCATGAAAGGAGGACTAGCAGCCGAGTTGCACGGGAGAATGTGATAAGTGTTCATATGTAGTAAAAACCTGAGAAATCCGTCCGTTTTCGTCATTTGTTATCGAATCGACTTAAAGCCAGATGGTCACATTGGCCGCTCGTCTCTCTGAAACGGTTGTACTTACCGTCTGCAGAGCTATGTCGCGTGCTGCGGTATGCGGGGACACTAAAATCACCATACTAGAACACAGATGAAGCTTCTAAGTTGATGTAATAGCCAGTAAGAAGTAGTACAATTCAAGTTTTAGGTATCGATTATTGACTTCTTAGTTGGCTTTGGTGCCTTGGACATGAGCTATTACCTTAAGATTCTGCATGAAAGGAGGACTAGCAGCCGAGTTGCACGGGAGAATGTGAAAAGTGTTCATATGTAGTAAAAACCTGAGAAATCCGTCCGTTTTCGTCATTTGTTATCGAAATTAACTTAAAGCCCGATCGTCACATTGGCCGCTCTTCTATCTGAAACGGTTGTACTTATCGTCTGCAATGCTATGTCGCGTACTGCGGTATGCGGAGACACTAAAATCTCCATAGTAGAACACAGATGAAGCTTCTAAGTTGATGTAATAGCCAGTAAGATGTAGTACAATTCAAGTTTTAGCTACTGATTATTGACTTTTTAGCTGGCTTTGGAGCCTTGGACACGAGCTAGGACCTTAAGATTCTGCATGAAAGGAGGACTAGCAGCCGAGTTGCACAGGAGAATGTGAAAAGTGTTCATATGTAGTAAAAACCTGAGAAATCCGTCCGTTTTCGTCATTTGTTATCGAATCGACTTAAAGCCAAATCGTCACATTGGCCGCTCTTCTCTCTGAAACGGTTGTACTTATCGTCTGCAAAGCTATGTCGCGTGCTGCGGTATGCGGGGACACTAAAATCACCATACTAGAACACAGATGAAACTTCTAAGTTGATGTAATAGCCAGTAAGAAGTAGTTCAATTCAAGTTATAGGTATCGATTATTGACTTCTTAGTTGGCTTTGGTGCCTTGGACATGAGCTATTACCTTAAGATTCTGCATGAAAGGAGGACTAGCAGCCGAGTTGCACGGGAGAATGTGAAAAGTGTTCATATCTAGTAAAAACCTGAGAAATCCGTCCGTTTTCGTCATTTGTTATCGAATCGACTTAAAGCCCGATCGTCACATTGGCCGCTCTTCTCTCTGAAACGGTTGTACTTATCGTCTGCAATGCTATGTCGCGTGCTGCGGTATGCGGAGACACTAAAATCTCCATAGTAGAACACAGATGAAGCTTCTAAGTTGATGTAATAGCCAGTAAGAAGTAGTACAATTCAAGTTTTAGGTATCGATTATTGAATTTTTAGCTGGCTTTGGTGCCTTGGACATGAGCTAGGACCTTAAGATTCTACATGAAAGGAGGACTAGCAGCCGAGTTGCACGGGAGAATGTGAAAAGTGTTCATATGTAGTAAAAACCTGAGAAATCCGTTCGTTTTCGTCATTTGTTATCGAATCGACTTAAAGCCAGATCGTCACATTGGCCGCTCTTCTCTCTGAAACGGTTGTACTTACCGTCTGCAGAGCTATGTCGCGTGCTGCGGTATGCAGAAACACTAAAAGCACCATAGTAGAACACAGATGATACTTCCAAGTTAATGTAATAGCCAGTAAGAAATAGTAAAATTCAACTTTTAGATACTGATTATTGACTTTTTAGCTGTCTTTGGTGCCTTGGTCATGAGCTAGGACCTTAAGATTCTGCATGAAAGGACGACTAGCAGTCTAATTGCACGGGAGAATGTGAAAAGTGTTCATATAGAGTAAAACCTGAGAAATCCGTTCGTTTTCGTCATTTGTTATCGAATCGACTTAAAGCCAAATCGTCACATTGGCCGCTCTTCTCTCTGAAACGGTTGTACTTATCGTCTGCAAAGCTATGTCGCGTACTGCGGTATTCGGAGACACTAAAAGCACCATAGTAGAACACATATGAAGCTTCTAAGATGATGTAATAGGCAGTAAGAAATAGTACAATTCTAGTTTTAGGAATCGGTTATTGACTTTTTACCCTTGTTTGGTGACTTGGACATGAGCTAGCACCTTAAGATTCTGCATGAAAGGAGGACTAGCAGCCGAGTTGCACGGGAGAATGTGTAAAGTGTTCATATGTAGTAAAAACCTGAGAAATCCGTTCGTTTTCGTCATTTGTTATCGAATCGACTTAAAGCCAGATGGTCACATTGGCCGCTCTTCTCTCTGAAACGGTTGTACTTACCGTCTGCAGAGCTATGTCGCGTGCTGCGGTATGCAGAGACACTAAAAGCACCATTGTAGAACACAGATGATACTTCCAAGTTGATGTAATAGCTAGTAAGAAGTAGTAAAATTCAATTTTTATGTACTGATTATTGACTTTTTAGCTGGCTTTGGTGCCTTGGACATGAGCTAGGACCTTACGATTCTGCATGAAAGGAGGACTAGCAGCCGAGTTGCACGGGAGAATGTGAAAAGTGTTCATATGTAGTAAAAACGTGAGAAATCCGTCAGTTTTTGTCATTTGTTATCGAATCGACTTAAATGCAGATCGTCACACTGGCCAATCTTCTCTCTGAAACGGTTGTACTTATCGTCTGCAATGCTATGTCGCGTGCTGCGGTATGCGGAGACACTAAAATCTCCATAGTAGAACACAGATGAAGCTTCCAAGTTGATGTAATAGCCAGTAAGAAGTAGTACAATTCAAGTTTTATGTATCGATTATTTACTTCTTAGTTGGCTTTGGTGCCTTGGACATGAGCTATTACCTTAAGATTCTGCATAAAAGGAGGACTAGCAGCCGAGTTGCACGGGATAATGTGAAAAGTGTTCATATGTAGTAAAAACCTGAGAAATCCGTCCGTTTTCGTCATTTGTTATCGAATCGACTTAAAGCCAGATCGTCACATTGGCCGCTCTTCTCTCTGAAACGGTTGTACTTATCGTCTGCAATGCTATGTCGCGTGCTGCGGTATCCGGAGACACTAAAATCTCCATAGTAGAACACAGATGAAGCTTCTAAGTTGATGTAATAGCCAGTAAGAAGTAGTACAATTCAAGTTTTAGGTATCGATTATTGACTTCTTATTTGGCTTTGGTGCCTTGGACATCAGCTATTACCTTAAGATTCTGCATGAAAGGAGGACTAGCAGCCGAGTTGCACGGGAGAATGTGAAAAGTGTTCATATGTAGTAAAAACCTGAGAAATCCGTCCGTTTTCGTCATTTGTTATCGAATCGACTTAAAGCCCGATCGTCATATTGGCTCTCTTCTCTCTGAAACGGTTGTACTTATCGTCTGCAATGCTATGTCGCGTGCTGCGGTATGCGGAGACACTAAAATCTCCATAGTAGAACACAGATGAAGCTTCTAAGTTGATGTAATAGCCAGTAAGAAGTAGTACAATTCAAGTTTTAGGTATCGATTATTGACTTCTTATTTGGCTTTGGTGCCTTGGACATGAGCTATTACCTTAAGATTCTGCATGAAAGGAGGACTAGCAGCCGAGTTGCACGGCAGAATGTGAAAAGTGTTCAAATAGAGTAAAAACCTGAGAATTCCGTCCGTTTTCATAATTTTTATCGAATCGACTTAAAGCCAAATCGTCACATTGGCCGCTCTTCTCTCTGAAACGGTTGTACTTATCATCTGCAGAGCTACGTGGCGTGCTGCGGTATGCAGAGACACTAAAAGCACCATAGTAGAACACAGATGACACTTCCAAGTTGATGTAATAGCCAGTAAGAAGTAGTACAATTCAAGTTTTAGGAACCGGTTATTGACTTTTTACCCTTGTTTGGTGCCTTGGGCATGAGCTAGGAACTTAAGATTTTACATGCAGGAGGACTAGCAGCCGAATTGCACGGGAGAATGTGTAAAGTGTTCATATGTAGTAAAAACCTGAGAAATCCGTTCGTTTTCGTCATTTGTTATCGAATTGACTTAGAGCCAGATCGTCACATTGGCCGCTCTTCTCTCTGAAACGGTTGTACTTATCGTCGGCAGAGCTATGTCGCGTGCTGCGGTATGCAGAGACACTAAAAGCACCATAGTAGAACACAGATGACACTTCCAAGTTGATGTAATAGCCAGTAAGAAGTAGTACAATTCAAGTTTTAGTTACTGATTATTGACTTTTTAGCTGGCTTTGGTGCCTTGGACATGAGCTAGGACCTTAAGATTCTGCATGAAAGGAGGACTAGCAGCCAAGTTGCCCAGGAGAATGTGAAAAGTGTTCATATGTAGTAAAAACCTGAGAAATCCGTCCGTTTTCGTCATTTGTTATCGAATCGACTTAAAGCCAGATCGTCACATTGGCCGCTCTTCTCTCCGAAACGGTTGTACTTATCGTCTGCAAAGCTATGTCGCATGCTGCGGTATGCGGAGACACTAAAAGCACCATAGTAGAACACCGATGAAGCTTCTAAGTTGATGTAATAGCCAGTAAGAAGTAGTAGAATTCAAGTTTTTGGTATCGATTATTGACTTTTTTGTTGGCTTTGGTACCTTGGACATGAGCTAGGACCTTAAGATTCTGCATGAAAGGAGGACTAGCAGCCGAGTTGCACGGGAGAATGTGAAAAGTGTTCATATGTAGTAAAAACGTGAGAAATCCGTCCGTTTTTGTCATTTGTTATCGAATCGACTTCAAGGCAGATCGTCACCCTGGCCACTCTTCTCTCTGAAACGGTTGTACTTATCGTCTGCAAAGCTATGTCGCATGCTGCGGTATGCGGAGACACTAAAAGCACCATAGTAAAACACCGATGAAGCTTCTAAGTTGATGTAATAGCCAGTAAGATGTAGTACAATTCAAGTTTTAGCTAATGATTATTGACTTTTTAGCTGGCTTTGGAGCCTTGGACATGAGCTAGGACCTTAAGATTCTGCATGAAAGGAGGACTAGCAGCCGAGTTGCATGGGAGAATGTGAAAAGTGTTCATATGTAGTAAAAACCTGAGAAATCCGTTCGTTTTCGTCATTTGTTATCGAATCGACTTAAAGCCAGATCGTCACATTGGCCGCTCTTCTCTCTGAAACGGTTGTACTTACCGTCTGCAGAGCTATGTCGCGTGCTGCGGTATGCAGAGACACTAAAAGCACCATAGTAGAACACAGATGATACTTCCAAGTTAATGTAATAGCCAGTAAGAAATAGTAAAATTCAACTTTTAGGTACTGATTATTGACTTTTTAGCTGGCTTTGGTGCCTTGGACAAGAGCTAGGACCTTAAGATTCTGCATGAAAGGACGACTAGCAGTCTAATTGCACGGGAGAATGTGAAAAGTGTTCATATAGAGTAAAAACCTGAGAAATCCGTTCGTTTTCGTCATTTGTTATCGAATCGACTTAAAGCCAAATCGTTACATTGGCCGCTCTTCTCTCTGAAACGGTTGTACTTATCGTCTGCAAAGCTATGTCGCGTACTGCGGTATTCGGAGACACTAAAAGCACCATAGTAGAACACAGATGAAGCTTCTAAGATGATGTAATAGGCAGTAAGTAATAGTACAATTCAAGTTTTAGGAATCGGTTATTGTCTTTTTACCCTTGTTTGGTGACTTGGACATGAGCTAGCACCTTAAGATTCTGCATGAAAGGAGGACTAGCAGCCGAGTTGCACGGGAGAATGTGTAAAGTGTTCATATGTAGTAAAAACCTGAGAAATCCGTTCGTTTTCGTCATTTGTTATCGAATCGACTTAAAGCCAGATGGTCACATTGGCCGCTCTTCTCTCTGAAACGGTTGTACTTACCGTCTGCAGAGCTATGTCGCGTGCTGCGGTATGCAGAGACACTAAAAGCACCATTGTAGAACACAGATGATACTTCCAAGTTGATGTAATAGCTAGTAAGAAGTAGTAAAATTCAATTTTTATGTACTGATTATTGACTTTTTAGCTGGCTTTGGTGCCTTGGACATGAGCTAGGACCTTACGATTCTGCATGAAAGGAGGACTAGCTGCCGAGTTGCACGGGAGAATGTGAAAAGTGTTCAAATAGAGTAAAAACCTGAGAAATCCGTCCGTTTTCGTAATTTTTATCGAATCGACTTAAAGCCAAATCGTCACATTGGCCGCTCATCTCTCTGAAACGGTTGTACTTATCATCTGCAGAGCTACGTCGCGTGCTGCGGTATGCAGAGACACTAAAAGCACCATAGTAGAACACAGATGACACTTCCAAGTTGATGTAATAGCCAGTAAGAAGTAGTACAATTCAAGTTTTAGGAACCGGTTATTGACTTTTTACCCTTGTTTGGTGCCTTGGACATGAGCTAGGAACTTAAGATTTTACATGCAGGAGGACTAGCAGCCGAATTGCACGGGAGATTGTGTAAAGTGTTCATATGTAGTAAAAACCTGAGAAATCCGTTCGTTTTCGTCATTTGTTATCGAATCGACTTAAAGCCAGATCGTCACATTGGCCGCTCTTCTCTCCGAAACGGTTGTTCTTATCGTCTGCAAAGCTATGTCGCATGCTGCGGTATGCGGAGACTCTCAAAGCACTATAGTAGAACACAGATGAAGCTTCTAAGTTGATGTAATAGCCAGTAAGATATAGTACAATTCAAGTTTTAGGAATCGATTATTGACTTTTTAGCTGGCTTTGGTGCCTTGGACATGAGCTAGGACCTTAAGATTCTGCATGAAAGGAGGACTAGCAGCCGAGTTGCCCGGGAGAATGTGGAATGTGTTCATATGTAGTAAAAACCTAGAAATCCTTCCGTTTTCGTCATTTGTTATCGAATCGACTTAAAGCCAGATCGTCACATTGGCCGCTCTTCTCTCTGAAACGGTTGTACTTATCGTCTGCAAAGCTATGTCGCGTGCTGCGGTATGCGCAGACAATAAAAGCACCATAGTAGAAAACAGATGAAGCTTCTAAGTTGATATAATAGCCAGTAAGAAGTAGTACAGCTCAAGTTTTAGGTATCGATAATTGACTTTTTAGCTTGCTTTTGTGCCTCGGACATGAGCTAGGACCTTGATATTCTGCATGAAAGGAGGACTATCAGCCGAGTTGCACGGGTGAATGTGAAAAGTGTTCACATGTAGCAAAAACATTAGAAATCCGTCCATTTTCGTCATTTGTTACCGAATCGACGTAAAGCCAGATCGTCACATTGGCCGCTCTTCTCTCTGAAACGGTTGTACTTATCGTCTGCAAAGTTATGTCGCGTGCTGCGGTATGCGGAGACACTAAAAGCACCATAGTAGAACACAGATGAAGCTTCTAAGTTGATGTAATAGCCAGTAAGAAGTAGTACAATTCAAGTTTTAGGTATCGATTATTGACTTTTTAGGTGGCTTTGGTGCCTTGGACTCGAGCTAGGACCTTAAGATTCTGCATGAAAGGCGGACTAGCAGCCGAGTTGCACGGGAGAATGTGAAAAGTGTTCATATGCAGTAAAAACCCGAAAAATCCGTTCGTTATCGTCATTTTTTTATCGAATCGACATAAGGCCAGATTGTCACATTGGCCGCTCTTCTCGCTGAAATGATTGTACTTATCGTCTGCAAAGATATGACGTGTGCTGCGGTATGCGGAGACACTAAAACCACCATAGTAAAAAACAGATGAAGCATCTAATTTAATGTAATAGCCAGTAAGAAGTAGTACAATTCAAGTTTTAGGTATCGATTATGGACTTTTTAGCTGGCTTTGGTTCCTTGGACATGAGCTAGGACCTTAAGATTCTGCATGAAAGGAGGACTAGCTGCCGAGTTGCACGGGAGAATGTGAAAAGTGTTCATATGTAGTAAAAACCTGAGAAATCCGTCCGTTTTCGTCATTTGTTATCGACTCGACTTAAAGCCAGATCTTCACATTGGCCGCTCTTCTCTCTGAAACGGTCCTAATTATCGTCTGCAAAGCTATGTCTCGTGCTCCGGTATGCGGAGACACTAAAAGCACCATAGTAGAAAACAGATGAAGCTTCTAAGTTGATGTAATAGCCAGTAAGATATAGTACAATTCAAGTTTTTGGTTACGATTATTGACTTTTTAGCTGGCTTTGGTGCCTTGGACATGAGCTAGGACCTTAAGATTCTGCATGAAAGGAGGACTAGCAGCCGAGTTGCATGGGAGAATGTGGAATGTGTTCATATGTAGTAAAAACCTAGAAATCCGTCTGTTTTCGTCATTTGTTACCGAATCGACTTAAAGCCAGATCGTCACATTGGCCGCTCTTCTCTCTGAAACGGTTGTACTTATCGTCTGCAAAGCTATGTCGCGTGCTGCGGTATGCGGAGACACTAAAAGCACCATAGTAGAACACAGATGAAGCTTCTAAGTTGATGTAATAGCCAGTAAGAAGTAGTACAATTCAAGTTTTAGGTATCGATTATTGACTTTTTAGGGGGCTTTGGTGCCTTGGACTTGAGCTAGGACCTGAAGATTCTGCATGAATGGAGGACTAGCAGCTGAGTTACACGGGAGAATGTGAAAAGTGTTGATATGCAGTAAAAACCTGAAAAATCCGTTCGTTATCGTCATTTTTTTATCGAATCGTCATAAGGCCAGATCGTCACATTGGCCGCTCTTCTCTCTGAGATGGTTGTACTTATCGTCTGCAAAGCTATGACGTGTGCTGCGGTATGCGGTGGCACTAAAACCACCATAGTAAAACACAGATGAAGCTTCTAAGTTGATGTAATAGCCAGTAAGATATAGTACAATTCTAGTTTTAGGTATCGATTATTGACTTTTTAGCTGGCTGTGGTGCCTTGGACGTGAGCTAGGACGTTAAGATTCTGCATGAAAGGAGGACTGGCAGCCGAGTTGCACGGGAGAATGTGAAAAGTGTTCATATGCAGAAAAAACCCGAAAAATCTTTTCGTTATCGTCATTTGTTATCGAATCGACTTAAAGCCAGATCGTCACATTGGTCGCTCTTCTCTCTGAAACGATTGTACTTATCGTCTGCAAAGCTATGTCGCGTGCTGCGGTATGCGGAGACACTAAAAGCACCATAGTAGAACACAGATGAAGGTTCTAAGTTGATGTAATAGCCAGTAAGAAGTAGTACAATTCAAGTTTTAGGTATCGATTATTGACTTTTTAGCTGGCTTTGGTTCCTTGACATGAGCTAGGACCTTAAGATTCTGCATGAAAGGTGGTCTAGCAGCTGAGTTGCACGGGAGAATGTGAAAAGTGTTCATATGCAGTAAAAACCTGAGAAATCCGTCCGTTTTCTTCATTTGTTATCGAATCGACTTAAAGCCACATCGTCACTTTGGTCGCTCTTCTCTCTGAAACGATTGTACTTATCGTCTGCAAAGCTATGTCGCGTGCTGCGGTATGTGGAGAACTAAAAGCACCATAGTAGAACACAGATGAGGCTTCTATGTTGATGTAATAGCCAGTAAGAAGTAGTACAATTCAAGTTTTGGTATCGATTATTGACTTTTTAGGTGGCTTTGGTGCCTTGGGCATGAGCTAGGACCTTAAGATTCTGCATGAAAGGAGGACTAGCAGCTGAGTTGCACGGGAGAATGTGAAAAGTGTTCATATGCAGTAAAAACCCGAAAAATCCGTTCGTTATCGTCATTTGTTATCGAATCGCTTAAAGCCAGATCTTCACATTGGCCGCTCTTCTCTCTGAAACGGTCCTAATTATCGTCTGCAAAGCTATGTCTCGTGCTCCGGTATGCGGAGACACTAAAAGCACCATAGTAGAAAACAGATGAAGCTTCTAAGTTGATGTAATAGCCAGTAAGATATAGTACAATTCAAGTTTTTGGTTACGATTATTGACTTTTTAGCTGGCTTTGGTGCCTTGGACATGAGCTAGGACCTTAAGATTCTGCATGAAAGGAGGACTAGCAGCCGAGTTGCATGGGAGAATGTGGAATGTGTTCATATGTAGTAAAAACCTAGAAATCCGTCTGTTTTCGTCATTTGTTACCGAATCGACTTAAAGCCAGATCGTCACATTGGCCGCTCTTCTCTCTGAAACGGTTGTACTTATCGTCTGCAAAGCTATGTCGCGTGCTGCGGTATGCGGAGACACTAAAAGCACCATAGTAGAACACAGATGAAGCTTCTAAGTTGATGTAATAGCCAGTAAGAAGTAGTACAATTCAAGTTTTAGGTATCGATTATTGACTTTTTAGGGGGCTTTGGTGCCTTGGACTTGAGCTAGGACCTGAAGATTCTGCATGAATGGAGGAGTAGCAGCTGAGTTACACGGGAGAATGTGAAAAGTGTTGATATGCAGTAAAAACCTGAAAAATCCGTTCGTTATCGTCATTTTTTTATCGAATCGTCATAAGGCCAGATCGTCACATTGGCCGCTCTTCTCTCTGAGATGGTTGTACTTATCGTCTGCAAAGCTATGACGTGTGCTGCGGTATGCGGTGGCACTAAAACCACCATAGTAAAACACAGATGAAGCTTCTAAGTTGATGTAATAGCCAGTAAGATATAGTACAATTCTAGTTTTAGGTATCGATTATTGACTTTTTAGCTGGCTGTGGTGCCTTGGACGTGAGCTAGGACGTTAAGATTCTGCATGAAAGGAGGACTGGCAGCCGAGTTGCACGGGAGAATGTGAAAAGTGTTCATATGCAGAAAAAACCCGAAAAATCTTTTCGTTATCGTCATTTGTTATCGAATCGACTTAAAGCCAGATCGTCACATTGGTCGCTCTTCTCTCTGAAACGATTGTACTTATCGTCTGCAAAGCTATGTCGCGTGCTGCGGTATGCGGAGACACTAAAAGCACCATAGTAGAACACAGATGAAGGTTCTAAGTTGATGTAATAGCCAGTAAGAAGTAGTACAATTCAAGTTTTAGGTATCGATTATTGACTTTTTAGCTGGCTTTGGTTCCTTGGACATGAGCTAGGACCTTAAGATTCTGCATGAAAGGTGGACTAGCAGCTGAGTTGCACGGGAGAATGTGAAAAGTGTTCATATGTAGTAAAAACATGAGACATCCGTCCTTTTTCGTCATTTGTTATCGAATCGACTTAAAGCCAGATCGTCACATTGGCCGCTCTTCTCTCTGAAACCGTTGTACTTATCGTCTGCAAACTATGTCGCGTGCTGCGGTATGCGGAGACACTAAAAGCACCATAGTAGAACACAGATGAAGCTTCTAAGTTGATGTAATAGCCAGTAAGAAATAGTACAATTCAAGTTTTAGGTATCGATTATTGACTTTTTAGCTGGCTTTGGTGCCTTGGACATGAGCTATGACCTTAAGATTCTGCATGAAAGGAGGACTAGCAGCCGAGTTGCACGGGAGAATGTGATAAGTGTTCATATGTAGTAAAAACCTGAGAAATCCGTCCGTTTTCGTCATTTGTTATCGAATCGACTTAAAGCCAGATGGTCACATTGGCCGCTCGTCTCTCTGAAACGGTTGTACTTACCGTCTGCAGAGCTATGTCGCGTGCTGCGGTATGCGGGGACACTAAAATCACCATACTAGAACACAGATGAAGCTTCTAAGTTGATGTAATAGCCAGTAAGAAGTAGTACAATTCAAGTTTTAGGTATCGATTATTGACTTCTTAGTTGGCTTTGGTGCCTTGGACATGAGCTATTACCTTAAGATTCTGCATGAAAGGAGGACTAGCAGCCGAGTTGCACGGGAGAATGTGAAAAGTGTTCATATGTAGTAAAAACCTGAGAAATCCGTCCGTTTTCGTCATTTGTTATCGAAATTAACTTAAAGCCCGATCGTCACATTGGCCGCTCTTCTATCTGAAACGGTTGTACTTATCGTCTGCAATGCTATGTCGCGTACTGCGGTATGCGGAGACACTAAAATCTCCATAGTAGAACACAGATGAAGCTTCTAAGTTGATGTAATAGCCAGTAAGATGTAGTACAATTCAAGTTTTAGCTACTGATTATTGACTTTTTAGCTGGCTTTGGAGCCTTGGACACGAGCTAGGACCTTAAGATTCTGCATGAAAGGAGGACTAGCAGCCGAGTTGCACAGGAGAATGTGAAAAGTGTTCATATGTAGTAAAAACCTGAGAAATCCGTCCGTTTTCGTCATTTGTTATCGAATCGACTTAAAGCCAAATCGTCACATTGGCCGCTCTTCTCTCTGAAACGGTTGTACTTATCGTCTGCAAAGCTATGTCGCGTGCTGCGGTATGCGGGGACACTGAAATCACCATACTAGAACACAGATGAAACTTCTAAGTTGATGTAATAGCCAGTAAGAAGTAGTTCAATTCAAGTTATAGGTATCGATTATTGACTTCTTAGTTGGCTTTGGTGCCTTGGACATGAGCTATTACCTTAAGATTCTGCATGAAAGGAGGACTAGCAGCCGAGTTGCACGGGAGAATGTGAAAAGTGTTCATATCTAGTAAAAACCTGAGAAATCCGTCCGTTTTCGTCATTTGTTATCGAATCGACTTAAAGCCCGATCGTCACATTGGCCGCTCTTCTCTCTGAAACGGTTGTACTTATCGTCTGCAATGCTATGTCGCGTGCTGCGGTATGCGGAGACACTAAAATCTCCATAGTAGAACACAGATGAAGCTTCTAAGTTGATGTAATAGCCAGTAAGAAGTAGTACAATTCAAGTTTTAGGTATCGATTATTGAATTTTTAGCTGGCTTTGGTGCCTTGGACATGAGCTAGGACCTTAAGATTCTACATGAAAGGAGGACTTGCAGCCGAGTTGCACGGGAGAATGTGAAAAGTGTTCATATGTAGTAAAAACCTGAGAAATCCGTTCGTTTTCGTCATTTGTTATCGAATCGACTTAAAGCCAGATCGTCACATTGGCCGCTCTTCTCTCTGAAACGGTTGTACTTACCGTCTGCAGAGCTATGTCGCGTGCTGCGGTATGCAGAAACACTAAAAGCACCATAGTAGAACACAGATGATACTTCCAAGTTAATGTAATAGCCAGTAAGAAATAGTAAAATTCAACTTTTAGATACTGATTATTGACTTTTTAGCTGTCTTTGGTGCCTTGGTCATGCGCTAGGACCTTAAGATTCTGCATGAAAGGACGACTAGCAGTCTAATTGCACGGGAGAATGTGAAAAGTGTTCATATAGAGTAAAACCTGAGAAATCCGTTCGTTTTCGTCATTTGTTATCGAATCGACTTAAAGCCAAATCGTCACATTGGCCGCTCTTCTCTCTGAAACGGTTGTACTTATCGTCTGCAAAGCTATGTCGCGTACTGCGGTATTCGGAGACACTAAAAGCACCATAGTAGAACACATATGAAGCTTCTAAGATGATGTAATAGGCAGTAAGAAATAGTACAATTCTAGTTTTAGGAATCGGTTATTGACTTTTTACCCTTGTTTGGTGACTTGGACATGAGCTAGCACCTTAAGATTCTGCATGAAAGGAGGACTAGCAGCCGAGTTGCACGGGAGAATGTGTAAAGTGTTCATATGTAGTAAAAACCTGAGAAATCCGTTCGTTTTCGTCATTTGTTATCGAATCGACTTAAAGCCAGATGGTCACATTGGCCGCTCTTCTCTCTGAAACGGTTGTACTTACCGTCTGCAGAGCTATGTCGCGTGCTGCGGTATGCAGAGACACTAAAAGCACCATTGTAGAACACAGATGATACTTCCAAGTTGATGTAATAGCTAGTAAGAAGTAGTAAAATTCAATTTTTATGTACTGATTATTGACTTTTTAGCTGGCTTTGGTGCCTTGGACATGAGCTAGGACCTTACGATTCTGCATGAAAGGAGGACTAGCAGCCGAGTTGCACGGGAGAATGTGAAAAGTGTTCATATGTAGTAAAAACGTGAGAAATCCGTCAGTTTTTGTCATTTGTTATCGAATCGACTTAAATGCAGATCGTCACACTGGCCAATCTTCTCTCTGAAACGGTTGTACTTATCGTCTGCAATGCTATGTCGCGTGCTGCGGTATGCGGAGACACTAAAATCTCCATAGTAGAACACAGATGAAGCTTCCAAGTTGATGTAATAGCCAGTAAGAAGTAGTACAATTCAAGTTTTATGTATCGATTATTTACTTCTTAGTTGGCTTTGGTGCCTTGGACATGAGCTATTACCTTAAGATTCTGCATAAAAGGAGGACTAGCAGCCGAGTTGCACGGGATAATGTGAAAAGTGTTCATATGTAGTAAAAACCTGAGAAATCCGTCCGTTTTCGTCATTTGTTATCGAATCGACTTAAAGCCAGATCGTCACATTGGCCGCTCTTCTCTCTGAAACGGTTGTACTTATCGTCTGCAATGCTATGTCGCGTGCTGCGGTATCCGGAGACACTAAAATCTCCATAGTAGAACACAGATGAAGCTTCTAAGTTGATGTAATAGCCAGTAAGAAGTAGTACAATTCAAGTTTTAGGTATCGATTATTGACTTCTTATTTGGCTTTGGTGCCTTGGACATCAGCTATTACCTTAAGATTCTGCATGAAAGGAGGACTAGCAGCCGAGTTGCACGGGAGAATGTGAAAAGTGTTCATATGTAGTAAAAACCTGAGAAATCCGTCCGTTTTCGTCATTTGTTATCGAATCGACTTAAAGCCCGATCGTCATATTGGCTCTCTTCTCTCTGAAACGGTTGTACTTATCGTCTGCAATGCTATGTCGCGTGCTGCGGTATGCGGAGACACTAAAATCTCCATAGTAGAACACAGATGAAGCTTCTAAGTTGATGTAATAGCCAGTAAGAAGTAGTACAATTCAAGTTTTAGGTATCGATTATTGACTTCTTATTTGGCTTTGGTGCCTTGGACATGAGCTATTACCTTAAGATTCTGCATGAAAGGAGGACTAGCAGCCGAGTTGCACGGCAGAATGTGAAAAGTGTTCAAATAGAGTAAAAACCTGAGAATTCCGTCCGTTTTCATAATTTTTATCGAATCGACTTAAAGCCAAATCGTCACATTGGCCGCTCTTCTCTCTGAAACGGTTGTACTTATCATCTGCAGAGCTACGTGGCGTGCTGCGGTATGCAGAGACACTAAAAGCACCATAGTAGAACACAGATGACACTTCCAAGTTGATGTAATAGCCAGTAAGAAGTAGTACAATTCAAGTTTTAGGAACCGGTTATTGACTTTTTACCCTTGTTTGGTGCCTTGGGCATGAGCTAGGAACTTAAGATTTTACATGCAGGAGGACTAGCAGCCGAATTGCACGGGAGAATGTGTAAAGTGTTCATATGTAGTAAAAACCTGAGAAATCCGTTCGTTTTCGTCATTTGTTATCGAATTGACTTAGAGCCAGATCGTCACATTGGCCGCTCTTCTCTCTGAAACGGTTGTACTTATCGTCGGCAGAGCTATGTCGCGTGCTGCGGTATGCAGAGACACTAAAAGCACCATAGTAGAACACAGATGACACTTCCAAGTTGATGTAATAGCCAGTAAGAAGTAGTACAATTCAAGTTTTAGTTACTGATTATTGACTTTTTAGCTGGCTTTGGTGCCTTGGACATGAGCTAGGACCTTAAGATTCTGCATGAAAGGAGGACTAGCAGCCAAGTTGCCCAGGAGAATGTGAAAAGTGTTCATATGTAGTAAAAACCTGAGAAATCCGTCCGTTTTCGTCATTTGTTATCGAATCGACTTAAAGCCAGATCGTCACATTGGCCGCTCTTCTCTCCGAAACGGTTGTACTTATCGTCTGCAAAGCTATGTCGCATGCTGCGGTATGCGGAGACACTAAAAGCACCATAGTAGAACACCGATGAAGCTTCTAAGTTGATGTAATAGCCAGTAAGAAGTAGTAGAATTCAAGTTTTTGGTATCGATTATTGACTTTTTTGTTGGCTTTGGTACCTTGGACATGAGCTAGGACCTTAAGATTCTGCATGAAAGGAGGACTAGCAGCCGAGTTGCACGGGAGAATGTGAAAAGTGTTCATATGTAGTAAAAACGTGAGAAATCCGTCCGTTTTTGTCATTTGTTATCGAATCGACTTCAAGGCAGATCGTCACCCTGGCCACTCTTCTCTCTGAAACGGTTGTACTTATCGTCTGCAAAGCTATGTCGCATGCTGCGGTATGCGGAGACACTAAAAGCACCATAGTAAAACACCGATGAAGCTTCTAAGTTGATGTAATAGCCAGTAAGATGTAGTACAATTCAAGTTTTAGCTAATGATTATTGACTTTTTAGCTGGCTTTGGAGCCTTGGACATGAGCTAGGACCTTAAGATTCTGCATGAAAGGAGGACTAGCAGCCGAGTTGCATGGGAGAATGTGAAAAGTGTTCATATGTAGTAAAAACCTGAGAAATCCGTTCGTTTTCGTCATTTGTTATCGAATCGACTTAAAGCCAGATCGTCACATTGGCCGCTCTTCTCTCTGAAACGGTTGTACTTACCGTCTGCAGAGCTATGTCGCGTGCTGCGGTATGCAGAGACACTAAAAGCACCATAGTAGAACACAGATGATACTTCCAAGTTAATGTAATAGCCAGTAAGAAATAGTAAAATTCAACTTTTAGGTACTGATTATTGACTTTTTAGCTGGCTTTGGTGCCTTGGACAAGAGCTAGGACCTTAAGATTCTGCATGAAAGGACGACTAGCAGTCTAATTGCACGGGAGAATGTGAAAAGTGTTCATATAGAGTAAAAACCTGAGAAATCCGTTCGTTTTCGTCATTTGTTATCGAATCGACTTAAAGCCAAATCGTTACATTGGCCGCTCTTCTCTCTGAAACGGTTGTACTTATCGTCTGCAAAGCTATGTCGCGTACTGCGGTATTCGGAGACACTAAAAGCACCATAGTAGAACACAGATGAAGCTTCTAAGATGATGTAATAGGCAGTAAGTAATAGTACAATTCAAGTTTTAGGAATCGGTTATTGTCTTTTTACCCTTGTTTGGTGACTTGGACATGAGCTAGCACCTTAAGATTCTGCATGAAAGGAGGACTAGCAGCCGAGTTGCACGGGAGAATGTGTAAAGTGTTCATATGTAGTAAAAACCTGAGAAATCCGTTCGTTTTCGTCATTTGTTATCGAATCGACTTAAAGCCAGATGGTCACATTGGCCGCTCTTCTCTCTGAAACGGTTGTACTTACCGTCTGCAGAGCTATGTCGCGTGCTGCGGTATGCAGAGACACTAAAAGCACCATTGTAGAACACAGATGATACTTCCAAGTTGATGTAATAGCTAGTAAGAAGTAGTAAAATTCAATTTTTATGTACTGATTATTGACTTTTTAGCTGGCTTTGGTGCCTTGGACATGAGCTAGGACCTTACGATTCTGCATGAAAGGAGGACTAGCTGCCGAGTTGCACGGGAGAATGTGAAAAGTGTTCAAATAGAGTAAAAACCTGAGAAATCCGTCCGTTTTCGTAATTTTTATCGAATCGACTTAAAGCCAAATCGTCACATTGGCCGCTCTTCTCTCTGAAACGGTTGTACTTATCATCTGCAGAGCTACGTCGCGTGCTGCGGTATGCAGAGACACTAAAAGCACCATAGTAGAACACAGATGACACTTCCAAGTTGATGTAATAGCCAGTAAGAAGTAGTACAATTCAAGTTTTAGGAACCGGTTATTGACTTTTTACCCTTGTTTGGTGCCTTGGACATGAGCTAGGAACTTAAGATTTTACATGCAGGAGGACTAGCAGCCGAATTGCACGGGAGATTGTGTAAAGTGTTCATATGTAGTAAAAACCTGAGAAATCCGTTCGTTTTCGTCATTTGTTATCGAATCGACTTAAAGCCAGATCGTCACATTGGCCGCTCTTCTCTCCGAAACGGTTGTTCTTATCGTCTGCAAAGCTATGTCGCATGCTGCGGTATGCGGAGACTCTCAAAGCACTATAGTAGAACACAGATGAAGCTTCTAAGTTGATGTAATAGCCAGTAAGATATAGTACAATTCAAGTTTTAGGAATCGATTATTGACTTTTTAGCTGGCTTTGGTGCCTTGGACATGAGCTAGGACCTTAAGATTCTGCATGAAAGGAGGACTAGCAGCCGAGTTGCCCGGGAGAATGTGGAATGTGTTCATATGTAGTAAAAACCTAGAAATCCTTCCGTTTTCGTCATTTGTTATCGAATCGACTTAAAGCCAGATCGTCACATTGGCCGCTCTTCTCTCTGAAACGGTTGTACTTATCGTCTGCAAAGCTATGTCGCGTGCTGCGGTATGCGCAGACAATAAAAGCACCATAGTAGAAAACAGATGAAGCTTCTAAGTTGATATAATAGCCAGTAAGAAGTAGTACAGCTCAAGTTTTAGGTATCGATAATTGACTTTTTAGCTTGCTTTTGTGCCTCGGACATGAGCTAGGACCTTGATATTCTGCATGAAAGGAGGACTATCAGCCGAGTTGCACGGGTGAATGTGAAAAGTGTTCACATGTAGCAAAAACATTAGAAATCCGTCCATTTTCGTCATTTGTTACCGAATCGACGTAAAGCCAGATCGTCACATTGGCCGCTCTTCTCTCTGAAACGGTTGTACTTATCGTCTGCAAAGTTATGTCGCGTGCTGCGGTATGCGGAGACACTAAAAGCACCATAGTAGAACACAGATGAAGCTTCTAAGTTGATGTAATAGCCAGTAAGAAGTAGTACAATTCAAGTTTTAGGTATCGATTATTGACTTTTTAGGTGGCTTTGGTGCCTTGGACTCGAGCTAGGACCTTAAGATTCTGCATGAAAGGCGGACTAGCAGCCGAGTTGCACGGGAGAATGTGAAAAGTGTTCATATGCAGTAAAAACCCGAAAAATCCGTTCGTTATCGTCATTTTTTTATCGAATCGACATAAGGCCAGATTGTCACATTGGCCGCTCTTCTCGCTGAAATGATTGTACTTATCGTCTGCAAAGATATGACGTGTGCTGCGGTATGCGGAGACACTAAAACCACCATAGTAAAAAACAGATGAAGCATCTAATTTAATGTAATAGCCAGTAAGAAGTAGTACAATTCAAGTTTTAGGTATCGATTATGGACTTTTTAGCTGGCTTTGGTTCCTTGGACATGAGCTAGGACCTTAAGATTCTGCATGAAAGGAGGACTAGCTGCCGAGTTGCACGGGAGAATGTGAAAAGTGTTCATATGTAGTAAAAACCTGAGAAATCCGTCCGTTTTCGTCATTTGTTATCGACTCGACTTAAAGCCAGATCTTCACATTGGCCGCTCTTCTCTCTGAAACGGTCCTAATTATCGTCTGCAAAGCTATGTCTCGTGCTCCGGTATGCGGAGACACTAAAAGCACCATAGTAGAAAACAGATGAAGCTTCTAAGTTGATGTAATAGCCAGTAAGATATAGTACAATTCAAGTTTTTGGTTACGATTATTGACTTTTTAGCTGGCTTTGGTGCCTTGGACATGAGCTAGGACCTTAAGATTCTGCATGAAAGGAGGACTAGCAGCCGAGTTGCATGGGAGAATGTGGAATGTGTTCATATGTAGTAAAAACCTAGAAATCCGTCTGTTTTCGTCATTTGTTACCGAATCGACTTAAAGCCAGATCGTCACATTGGCCGCTCTTCTCTCTGAAACGGTTGTACTTATCGTCTGCAAAGCTATGTCGCGTGCTGCGGTATGCGGAGACACTAAAAGCACCATAGTAGAACACAGATGAAGCTTCTAAGTTGATGTAATAGCCAGTAAGAAGTAGTACAATTCAAGTTTTAGGTATCGATTATTGACTTTTTAGGGGGCTTTGGTGCCTTGGACTTGAGCTAGGACCTGAAGATTCTGCATGAATGGAGGACTAGCAGCTGAGTTACACGGGAGAATGTGAAAAGTGTTGATATGCAGTAAAAACCTGAAAAATCCGTTCGTTATCGTCATTTTTTTATCGAATCGTCATAAGGCCAGATCGTCACATTGGCCGCTCTTCTCTCTGAGATGGTTGTACTTATCGTCTGCAAAGCTATGACGTGTGCTGCGGTATGCGGTGGCACTAAAACCACCATAGTAAAACACAGATGAAGCTTCTAAGTTGATGTAATAGCCAGTAAGATATAGTACAATTCTAGTTTTAGGTATCGATTATTGACTTTTTAGCTGGCTGTGGTGCCTTGGACGTGAGCTAGGACGTTAAGATTCTGCATGAAAGGAGGACTGGCAGCCGAGTTGCACGGGAGAATGTGAAAAGTGTTCATATGCAGAAAAAACCCGAAAAATCTTTTCGTTATCGTCATTTGTTATCGAATCGACTTAAAGCCAGATCGTCACATTGGTCGCTCTTCTCTCTGAAACGATTGTACTTATCGTCTGCAAAGCTATGTCGCGTGCTGCGGTATGCGGAGACACTAAAAGCACCATAGTAGAACACAGATGAAGGTTCTAAGTTGATGTAATAGCCAGTAAGAAGTAGTACAATTCAAGTTTTAGGTATCGATTATTGACTTTTTAGCTGGCTTTGGTTCCTTGACATGAGCTAGGACCTTAAGATTCTGCATGAAAGGTGGTCTAGCAGCTGAGTTGCACGGGAGAATGTGAAAAGTGTTCATATGCAGTAAAAACCTGAGAAATCCGTCCGTTTTCTTCATTTGTTATCGAATCGACTTAAAGCCACATCGTCACTTTGGTCGCTCTTCTCTCTGAAACGATTGTACTTATCGTCTGCAAAGCTATGTCGCGTGCTGCGGTATGTGGAGAACTAAAAGCACCATAGTAGAACACTGATGAGGCTTCTATGTTGATGTAATAGCCAGTAAGAAGTAGTACAATTCAAGTTTTGGTATCGATTATTGACTTTTTAGGTGGCTTTGGTGCCTTGGGCATGAGCTAGGACCTTAAGATTCTGCATGAAAGGAGGACTAGCAGCTGAGTTGCACGGGAGAATGTGAAAAGTGTTCATATGCAGTAAAAACCCGAAAAATCCGTTCGTTATCGTCATTTGTTATCGAATCGCTTAAAGCCAGATGGTCACATTGGCCGCTCTTCTCTCTGAAATGGTTGTATTTATCGTCTGCAATGCTATGACGTGTGCTGCGGTATGCGGAGACACTAAAACCACCATAGTAAAACACAGATGAAGCATCTAATTAAATGTAATAGCCTGTAAGAAGTAGTACAATACAAGTTTTAGGTATCGATTATGGACTTTTTAGCTGGCTTTGGCGGCTTGGACATGAGCTAGGACCTTAAGAATCTGCATGAAACGAGGACTGGCTGCCGAGTTGCACGGGAGAATGTGAAACGTGTTCATATGCAGTAAAAACCTGAGAAATCCGTCCGTATTCGTCATTTGTTATCGAATCGACTTAAAGCCAGATCGTCACATTGGTCGCTCTTCTCTCTGAAACGATTGTACTTATCGTCTGCAAAGCTATGTCGCGTGCTGCGGTATGCGGAGACACTAAAAGCACCATAGTAGAACACAGATGAAGCTTCTAAGTTGATGTAATAGCCAGTAAGAAGTAGTACAATTCAAGTTTTAAGTATCGATTATTTACTTTTTAGCTGGCTTTGGTGCCTTGGACATGAGCTAGGACCTTAAGCTTCTGCATGAAAGGAGAACTAGCAGCCGAGTTGCACGGGAGAATGAGAAAAGTGTTCACATGTAGTAAAAACCTGAGAAATCCGTCCGTTTTCGTCATTTGTTATTGAATCGACTTAAAGCCAAATCGTCACATTGGCCTCTCTTGTCTCTGAAACGGTTGTACTTATCGTCTGCAAAGCTATGTCGCGTGCTGCGGTATGTGGAAATACTAAAAGCACCATAGCAGAACACAGATGAAGCTTCTATGTTGATGTAATAGCCAGTAAGAAGTAGTACAATTCAAGTATTAGGTATCGATTATTGACTTTTTAGCTGGCTTTGGTGCGGTTGGACATGAGCTAGGACCTTAAGATTCTGCATGAAAGGAGAACTAGCAGCCGAGTTGCACGGGAGAATGTGAAAAGTGTTCATATGTAGTAAAAACCTGAGAAATCCGTCCGTTTTCGTCATTTGTTATCGAATCGACTTGAAGCCAGATCGTCACATTGGCCGCACTTCAGTCTGAAACGGTTACATTTATCGTCTGCAAAGCTATGTCTCGTGCTGCGGTATGCGGAGACACTAAAAGCACCATAGTAGAACACAGATGAAGCTTCTAGGTTGATGTAATAGCCAGTAAGAAGTAGCACAATTCAAGCTTTCGTTATCGATTATTGACTTTTTACCCTTCTTTGGTGCCTTGGATATGTGCTAGGACCTTACGATTTTGCATGAAGGGAGGTCTAGCAGCCACGTTTCATGGGGGAATGTGAAACGTGTTCTATGTAGTAAAAACTTGAGAAATCAGCCCGTTTCGTCTTTTGCTATCGTTTCAACTTAATGCCAGATTGTCATATTGGCAGCTCTTTCCTCTGAAACGGTTCCATTTATCGTGTGCAAAGCTATGTCGCGTGCTGCGGTATGCGGAGACACTAAAAACTGCATAATAGAACACACAAGAAACTACTAAGTTGATGTGATAGCCAGTACGAAGCAGTGCAGTTCAAGTTTCAGTTATCGATTATTGAATTTTTAGACGGCTTTGGTGCCGTGGGCATGAGCTAGGACCTTAAGATTTTCCAGGGAGGGAGGTCTAGCCGCCGCGTTGCATGGGGGAGAGTGAAAAGTCTTCATATGTAGTGAAAACCGGAGAAATCCGCCTGCTTTCGTCATTTTGCTATAGAATCGACTTAATGCCAGATCGTCATATTGGCCGCTTTTCTCTCTGAAACGGTTACATTTATCGTGTGCAAAGCTATGTCGCGTGCTGCGGTATGAGGAGACACTAAAAGCACCATAACAGAACACAGAAGAAATTTCTAAGTTGATGTGTTAGAACACAGGAGAAGCATCTACGTTGATGTGAAAGCCAGCACGTAGCAGTACAATTTAAGTTTTAGTTATCGATTATTGCCTTTTTAGACGGCTTTGGTGAATGGACATGAGCTCGGAGCTTGAGATTTTGCAGGGAGGGAAGTATAGCTGCCGCGTTGCATGAGAGAATGTGAAAAGTGTTGATATGTAGTGAAAACTTGTGAAATCCGCCCTTTATCGTTATTTGCTATCGATTCGACTTAATACCAGATCGTCATCTTGGCCGCTGTTCTCTCTGAAACGGTTACATTTGTCATGTGCAAAGCTATGTCGCGTGCTGCGGTATGCGGAGACACTAAAAACTGCATAATAGAACACACAAGAAACTACTAAGTTGATGTGATAGCCAGTACGAAGCAGTGCAATTCAAGTTTTAGTTATCGATTATTGACTTTTTAGACGGCTTTGGTGCCGTGGGCATGAGCTAGGACCTTAAGATTTTCCAGGGAGGGAGGTCTAGCCGCCGCGTTGCATGGGGGAGTGTGAAAAGTCTTCATATGTAGTGAAAACCGGAGAAATCCGCCTGCTTTCGTCATTTTGCTATAGAATCGACTTAATGCCAGATCGTCAAACTGGCCGCTCTTCTCTCTGAAACGGTTACATTTGTCATGTGCAAAGCTATGTCGCGTGCTGCGGTATGCGGAGACACTAAAAACTGCATAATAGAACATACAAGAAACTACTAAGTTGATGTGATAGCCAGTACGAAGCAGTACAATTCAAGTTTTACTTACCGATTATTGACTTGTCAGACGGCTTTGGTGCCGTGGACATGTGCTAGGACTTTAAGATTTTGCAGGAATGGAGGACTCGCAGCCGCGTTGCACGGGGGAATGTGAAAAGTGTTCATATGTATTTAAAACCTGAGAAATCCGCCCGTTTTCGTCATTTGCTATCGAATCGACTTAATGCCAGATCGTCATATTGGCCGCTCTTCTCTCTGAAACTGTTACATTTGTCGTGTGCAAAGCCATATCGCGTGCTGCGGTATGCGGAGACACTAAAAACAGCATAATAGAACACACTAGAAGCTTCTATGTTGATCTGATAGCCAGTACGAAGCAGTGTAATTCAAGTTTTAGTTATCGATTATTGAATTTTTAGACGGCTTTGGTGCATTGGACATGAGCTAGGACCTTAAGATTTTGCATGAAGGGAGGTCTAGTAGCCACGTTGCACGACAGAATGTGAAAAGTGTTCATATGTTGTAAAACCCTGAGAAATCCGCCCGTTTTCGTTATTTGCTGTCGAATCGACCTAATGCCAGATCTTCATATTGGCCGCTCTTCTCTCTTAAACGGTTACATTTATCGTGTGCAAAGCTATCTCGCCCGCTGCGGAATGCCTAGACACTAAAAGCACCATAATAGAACATAGGAGAAGCATCTAAGTTGATGTGATAGCCAGTACGAAGCCGTACATTTCAAGTTTTAGTTATCGATTATTGACTTTTTAGACGGCTTTGGCGCCTTGGACATGAACTAGTACCTTAAGATTTTGCATCAAGGAAGGTATAGTAGCCGCGTTGCACAGGGGAATGTGGAAAGTGTTCATATGTAGTGAAAACCTGAGAAATCTGCCCGTTTTCGTCATTTGCTATCGAATCGACTTAATGCCAGATCGTCATATTGACGGTTCTTCTCTCTGAAATGGTTACAATTATCGTGTGCAATGCTATGTCGCGTGCTGCGGTATGTGGAGACACGAAAAGCACCATAATATAATACAAAAGAAGCACCTAAGTTAATGTGATAGCCAGTACGAAGCAGTACAATTCAAATTTCAATTATCGATTATTGCTTTTTTAGACGGCTTTGGTGCCTTGGACATGAGCTAGGACCTTCAGATTTTGCAGGAAGGGAGATCTAGCAGCCGCGTTGCATTTGAGAATGTGAAAAGTGTTGATATGTAGTGAAAACTTGTGAAATCCGCCCGTTTTCGTTATTTGCTATCGATTCGACTTAATGCCAGATCGTCATCTTGGCCGCTGTTCTCTCTGAAATGGTTACATTTATCGTGTGCAAAGCTATGTCGCGTGCTGCGGTATGTGGAAACAGTAAAAGCACCATAATATAATACAAAAGAAGCATCTAAGTTGATGTGATAGCCAGTACGAAGCAGTACAATTCAAGTTTTAGTTATCGATTATTGCCTTTTTTAGACGGCCTTGGTGCCTTGCACATGATCTAGGACCTTACGATTTTGCAAGAACGGAGGTCTAGCAGCCACGTTGCAAGAGAGAATGTGAAAAGTGTTCATATGTTGTAAAAACGTGAGAAATCCGCCCGTTTTCGTTATTTGCTATCGAATAGACCTAATGCCAGATCGTCATATTGGCCGTTCTTCTCTCTGAAACGGTTACATTTATCGTGTGCAAAGCTATGTCGCGTGCTGCGGTATGAGGAGACTCTAAAAGCACCATAACAGAACACAGAAGAAACATGATCTAAGACCTTAAGATTTGGCATGAAGGGAATACTAGCAGCCACGTTGCACGGGGTGATGTGAAAAGTTTCGTATGTAGTGAAAAGCTGAGAAATCCGCCCGTTTTCGTTATTTGCTATCGAATCGACCTAATGCCAGATCTTCATATTGGCCGCTCTTCTCTCTTGAACGGTTACATTTATCGTGTGCAAAGCTATCTCGCCTGCTGCGGAGTGCCTAGACACTAAAAGCACCATAATGGAACATAGGAGAAGCATCTAAGTTGATGTGATAGCCAGTACGAAGCCGTACATTTCAAGTTTTAGTTATCGATTATTGGCTTTTTAGACGGCTTTGGTGCCTTGGACATGAGCTAGTACCTTAAGATTTTGTAAGAAGGTAGGTATAGCAGCCACGTTGCACAGGGGAATGTGAAAAGTGTTCATATGTAGTGAATATCTGAGAAATCGGCCCGTTTTCGTCATTTGCTATCGAATCGACTTAATGCGAGATCGTCATATTGACGGTTCTTCTCTCTGAAATGGTTACATTTATCGTGTGCAATGCTATGTCGCGTGCTGCGGTATGTGGAGACACGAAAAGCACCATAATATAATACAAAAGAAGCACCTAAGTTAATGTGATAGCCAGTACGAAGCAGTACAATTCAAGTTTCAGTTATCGATTATTGCCTTTTTTAGACGGCTTTGGTGCCTTGGACATGAGCTACGACCTTCAGATTTTGCAGGAAGGGAGGTCTAGCAGCCGCGTTGCATAGGAGAATGTGAAAAGTGTTGATATGTAGTGAAAACTTGTGAAATCCGCCCCTTTTCGTTGCTATCGATTCGACTTAATGCCAGATCGTCAACTTGGCCGCTGTTCTCTCTGAAATGGTTACATTTATCGTGTGCAAAGCTATGTCGCGTGCTGCGGTATGCGGAGACACTAAAAACTGCATAATAGAACACACAAGAAACTACTAAGTTGATGTGATAGCCAGCACGTAGCAGTACAATTCAAGATTTAGTTATCGATTATTGACTTTTTAGACGGCTTTGATGCATTGGACATGAGCTAGGACCTGAAGATTTTGCATGAAGGGAATTCTAGCAGCCACGTTGCACGGGGTGATGTGAAAAGTTTCGTATGTAGTAAAAGCTGAGAAATCCGCCCGTTTTCGTTATTTGCTATCGAATCGATTTAATGCCATATCGTCAAATTTGCCGCCCTTCTCTCTGAAACGGTTACATTTATCGTGTGCAAACCTATGTCGTGGACTGCGGAATGCCTGGACACTAAAAGCACCATAATGGAACACAGAAGAAGCATCTAAGTTGATGTGATAGAAAGTACTTAGCCGTACATTTCAAGTTTTAGTTATCGATTATTACCTTTTTAGACGGCTTTGGTGCCTTGGACATGAGCTGGGACCTTAAGATTTTGCATGAACGGAGGTCTAGCAGCCACGTTGCACGGGGGAATGTGAAAAGTGTTCATATGTAGTGAATACCTGAGAAATCCGCCCGTTTTCGTCATTTGCTATCGAATCGACTTAATGCCAGATCGTCATATTGTCCGCTCTTCTCTCTGAAACTGTTACATTTGTCGTGTGCAAAGCCATATCGCGTGCTGCGGTATGCGGAGACACTTAAAACAGCGTAATAGAACACACAAGAAGCTTCTAAGTTGATGTGATACCAGTACGAAGCAGTACAATTCAAGTTTTAGTTATCGATTATTGACTTGTCAGACGGCTTTGGTGCCTTGAACAAGAGCTGTGACCTTAAGATTTTGCATGAAGTGAGGTATAGCAGCCACGTTGCACGAGTGAATGTGAAAACTATTCATATGTAGTAAAATCCTGAGAAATCCGACCGTTTTCGTCATTTGCTATGGAATCGACGTAATGCCAGATCGTCATACCGGCCGCTCTTCTCCCTGAAACGTCTACATTTATCGTGTAAAAAACTATGTCGCGAGCTGCGGAATGTCTAGACACCAAAAGCACAATAATAGAACACAGATGAAGCTTCTAAGTGGATGTGATAGCCAGTACGAAGCAGTACAATTCAAGTTTTACTTATCGATTATTGACTCTTCACACGGCATTGGTGCCTTGGACATGAGCAAAGAAATTCAGATTTTGCAGGAATGGAGGCCTCGCAGACGCGTTGCACGGGGGAATGTGAAAAGTGTTCATATGTAGTAAAACCTGAGAAATCCGACCGTTTTCGTTATTTGCTATCGAATCGACTTAATGCCAGATCGTCATATTGGCCGCTCTTCTCTCTGAAACGGTTACATTTATCGTGTGCAAAGCAATGTCTCGTGCTAAGGTAAGCGGAGACACTAAAAACACCATAATAGAACACACATGAAGCTTCTAAGTTGATGTGATAGCCATTACGAAGCAGTAGATTTCAAGTTTTAGTTATCCATTATTGACTTTTTATATGACTTTGGTGCCTTGGACATGAGCTAGGACCATAAGAATTTGCAGGAAGGGAGGTCTAGCAGCTGCGTTGCACGGGGGAATTTGAAAAGTGTTCAAATACAGTGAAAACCTGAGATATCCGCCTATGTTTCGTCATTTGCTATCGAATCGACTTAACGCCAGATCGTCATAGTGCCCGCTATTCTCTCTGAAACCGTTATATTCATCGTGTGCAAAGCTATGTCGCGTGCTGCAGTATGCAGAGACACTAAAAGCATCATAATAGAACACAGAAGAAGCTTCTAAGTTGATGTGATAGCTAATACGAAGCAGTACAATTAAAGTTTTAGTTATCGATTATTGAATTTTTAGACGATTCTGGTGCCTTGGACATGAGCTAGGACCTTACGACCGTGCATGAAGGGAGGTCTAGCAGCCGCGTTGCACGGGGGAATGTGAAAAGTGTTCATATGTAGTGAAAACCTGAGAAATCCGCCCGTTTTCGTCATTTGCTATCGAATCGACTTAATGCCAGATCGTCATATTGGCCGGTATTCTCTCTGAAACGGTTACATTTATCGTGTGCAAACCTATGTCGCGAGCTGCGGAATGCCTGAACACTAAAAGCACCCTAATAGAACACAGAAGAAGCATCTAAGTTGATGTGATAGAAAGTACTTAGCAGTACATTTCAAGTTTTAGTTATCGATTATTGAATTTTTAGACGGCTTTGGTGCATTGGACATGAGCTAGGACCTTAAGATTTTGCATGAAGGGAGGTCTAGCAGCCACGTTGCACGAGACAATGTGAAAAGTGTTCATATGTTGTAAAAACCTGAGAAATCCGCCCGTTTTCGTTATTTGCTATCGAATCGACTTAATGCGAGTTCGTCATATTGACGGTTCTTCTCTCTGAAATGGTTACATTTATAATGTGCAATGCTATGTCGCTTGCTGTGGTATGTGGAGACACTAAAAGCAACATAATAGAACACAGAAGAAGCTTCTATGTTGATGTGATAGCCAGTGCGAAGCAGTGTAATTCAACTTTTAGTTATCGATTATTGACTTTTTAGATGGCTTTGGTGCATTGGACAAGAGCTATGACCTTAAGATTTTGCATGAAGGGAGGTCTAGCAGCCACGTTGCACGATAGAATGTGAAAAGTGTTCATATGTTGTAAAAACCTGAGGAATTCGCCCGTTTTCTTTATTTGCTATCGAATCGACTTAATGCCAGATCGTCATATTGGACGCTCTTCTCTTTGAAACGGTTACATTTATCGCGTGCAAAGCTATGTCGCGTGCTGCGGTATGAGGAGACACTAAAAGCACCATAACAGAACACAGAAGAAATTTCTAAGTTGATGTGTTAGAACACAGAAGAAGCTTCTAAGTTGATGTGAAAGCCAGCACGTAGCAGTAAAATTCAAGTTTTAGTTATCGATTATTGACTTTTTAGACGGCTTTGGTGCATTGGACATGAGCTAGGACCTGCAGATTTTGCATGAAGGGAATTCTAGCAGCCACGTTGCACGGGGTGATGTGAAAAGTTTCGTATGTAGTAAAAGCTGAGAAATCCGCCCGTTTTCGTTAATTGCTATCGAATCGACCTAATGCCAGATCTTCATATTTGCCGCTCTTCTCTCTTGAACGGTTACATTTATCGTGTGCAAACCTATGTCGCGAGCTGCGGAATGACTGAACACTAAAAGCACCATAATAGAACACAGAAGAAGCATCTAAATTGATGTGATAGATAGTACTTAGCCGTACATTTCAAGTTTTAGTTATCGATTATTACCTTTTTAGACGGCTTTGGTGCCTTGGACATCAGCTGGGACCTTAAGATTTTGCATGATCGGAGGTCTAGCAGCCACGTTGCAAGAGAGAATGTGAAAAGTGTTCATATGTTGTAAAAACCTGAGAAATCCGCCCGTTTTCGTTATTTGCTATCGAATCGACCTAATGCCAGATCGTCATATTGGCGTTTTTCTCTCTGAAACGGTTACATTTATCGCGTGCAAAGCTATGTCGCGTGCTGCGGTATGAGGAGACACTAAAAGCACCATAACAGAACACAGAAGAAATTTCTAAGTTGATGTGTTAGAACACAGAAGAAGCTTCTAAGTTGATGTGGAAGCCAGCACGTAGCAGTACAATTCAAGTTTTAGTTATCGATTATTGACTTTTTAGACGGCTTTGGTGCATTGGACATGAGCTAGGACCTGAAGATTTTGCATGAAGGGAATTCTAGCAGCCACGTTGCACGGGGTGATGTGAAAAGTTTCGTATGTAGTGAAAAGCTGAGAAATCCGCCCGTTTTCGCTATTTCTATCGAATCGACCTAATGCCAGATCGTCTTATTGGCCGCTCTTCTCTCTGAAATGGTTACATTTATCGTGTGCAAAGCTATGTCGCGTGCTGCGGTATGTGGAAACAGTAAAAGCACCATAATATAATACAAAAGAAGCATCTAAGTTGATGTGATAGCCAGTACGAAGCAGTACAATTCAAGTTTTAGTTATCGATTATTGCCTCTTTTAGACGGCCTTGGTGCCTTGGACATGAGCTAGGACCTTAAGATTTTGCATGAAGGGAGGTCTCGCAGCCACGTTGCACGACAGAATGTGAAAAGTGCTCATATATATTAAACACCTGAGAAATACGCCCGTTTTCGTCATTTGCTATCGAATCGATTTAATGCCATATCGTCAAATTTGCCGCTCTTCTCTCTGAAACGGTTACATTTATCATGTGCAAAGATATGTTGCGGGCTGCGGAATGCCTGGACACTAAAAGCACCATAATAGAACACAGAAGAAGCATCTAAGTTGATGTGATAGAAAGTACTTAGCCGTACATTTCAAGTTTTAGTTATCGATTATTGCCTTTTTAGACGGCTTTGGTGCCTTGGACATGAGCTAAGACCTTAAGATTTTGCATGAACGGAGGTCTAGCAGCCACGCTGCAAGAGAGAATGTGAAAAGTGTTCATATGTTGTAAAAACCTGAGAAATCCGCCGGTTTTCGTTATTTGCTATCGAATCGACCTAATGCCAGATCTTTATATTGGCCGTTCTTCTCTCTTGAACGGTCACATTTATCGTGTGCAAAGCTATCTCGCCTGCTGCGGAATGCCTAGACACTAAAAGCACCATAATGGAACATAGGAGAAGCATTAAAGTTGATGTGATAGCCAGTACGAAGCCGTACATTTCAAGTTTTAGTTATCGATTATTGACTTTTTAGACGGCTTTGGTGCCTTGGACATGAGCTAGTACCTTAAGATTTTGTATGAAGGTAGGTATAGCAGCCGCGTTGCACAGGGGAATGTGAAAGGTGTTCATATGTAGTGAAAACCTGAGAAATCTGCCCGTTTTCGTCATTTGCTATCGAATCGACTTAATGCCAGATCGTCATATTGACGGTTCTTCTCTCTGAAATGGTTACATTTATCGTGTGCAATGCTATGTCGCGTGCTGCGGTATGTGGAGACACGAAAAGCACCATAATATAATACAAAAGAAGCACCTAAGTTTATGTGATAGCCAGTACGAAGCAGTACAATTCAAGTTTCAGTTATCGATTATTGCCTTTTTTAGACGGCTTTGGTGCCTTGGACATGAGCTACGACCATCAGATTTTGCAGGAAGGGAAGTCTAGCAGCCGCCTTGCACGGGAGAATGTGAAAAGTGTTGATATGTAGTGAAAACTTGTGAAATCCCCCCGTTTTCGTTATTTGCTATCGATTCGACTTAATGCCAGATCGTCATCTTGGCCGCTGTTCTCTCTGAAACGGTTACATTTATCGTGTGCAAAGCTATGTCGCGTGCTGCGGTATGCGGAGACACTAAAAGCACCATAACAGAACACAGATGAAGCTTCTATGATGAAGTGATAGCCACTACGAAGCAGTACAATTCAAGTTTTAGTTATCGATTATTGACTTTTTAGACGGCATTGGTTCCTTTGACATGAGCTACGACCTTACGATATTGCATGAAAGGATGTCTAGGAGCTGCGTTGCACGGGGGAATGTGAAAAGTGTTCAAATATAGTGGAAACCTGGTTCCTTTGACATGAGCTACGACCTTACTATATTGCAAGAAAGGATGTCTAGGAGCTGCGTTGCACGGGGGAATGTGAAAAGTGTTCATATATAGTGGAAACCTGAGAAATCCGCCCGTTTTCGACATTTGCTATCGAATCGACTTAGTGCCAGATCGTCATATTGCCCGCTCTTCTCTCTTAAATGGTTACATGTATCGTGTGCAAAGCTATGTCGCGTGCTGCGGTATGTGGAGACACTAAAAGCACCATAACAGAACACAGAAGAAGCTTCTAAATTGATGTGATAGCCAGTACGAAGCAGTACAGTTTATGATTTTGTTATCGATTATTGACTTTTTAGACGGCTTTGGTTCCTTTGACATGAGCTACGACCTGTCCTGATGTGATAGCCTGTACGAAGCAGTACAATTCAAGTTTTAGTTATCGGTTATTGAATTTTTAGACTATATTGGTGAATTGGACATTAGCTAGGACCTTACGACCTTGAATGAAGGGGGGTCTAGCAGCCGTGTTGCAGGGGAGAATGTGAAAACTGTTCATATGCATTGAAAACCTGAGAAATCCGCTTATTTCGTCATTTCCTATCGAATCGACTTAATGCCAGATCGTCATATTGGCCGGTATTCTCTCTGAAACGGTTACATTTATAGTGTGCAAAGATATGTCGCGTGCTGTGGTATGCGGAGAAACTAAAAGCACCATAATGGAACACAGAAGATGCTTCTAAGTTGATGTGATAGCCAGTAAGAAGCAGTACAATTCAAGTTTTAGTTATCGATTATTGACTTTTTAGATGGAGATGAGCTGGGACTTTACGATTTGCATGAGGGAGTTATAGCAGCCGCGTTGCACGTTGGAATGTGAAAAAAGTTCCAATGTAGTGAAAACCTGAGAAATCCTCCAGTTTTCGTCATTTGCTATCGAATCGACTTTTGCCAGATGGTCATATTGGCCGCTCTTCTCTCTGAAACGGTTACATTTATCGTGTGCAAAGCTACGTTTCGTGCTGCGTTATGCGGAGACACTAAAAGGACCATAATGGATCACAGAAGAAGCTTCTAAGTTGATGTGATAGCCAGTACGAAGCAGTACTATTGTAGTTTTAGTTATCAATTATTGACTTTTTAGACGGGTTTGGTGCCTTGTACATGAGCTAGGACCTTACGATATTGTATGAAGGGAGGTCTAGCAGCCGCGTTGCACGGGAGAATGTGAAATGTGTTCATGTGTGGTGAAAACCTGAGAAATCCGCCCGTTTTCGTCATTTGCTATCGAATCGAATTAATGCCAGATCGTCATATTTCCCGCTATTCTCTCTGAAATGATTACGTTTATCGTGTGCAAAGCTATGTCGCGTGCTGCGGTATGCGGAGACACTAAAAGCACCATAACTGAACACAGAAGAAGCTTCTATGATGACATGATATCCAGTACGAAGCAGTACAATTCAAGTTTCAGTTATCGATTATTGACTTTATAGACTGCTTTGGTGCCTTGGACATGAGCTAGGACCTTACGATTTTGAATGAAGGGAGGTCTAACAGCCGCGTTGCACTGGAGACCGTGAAAAGTTTTCATATGCAAAAAAAACCTGAGAAATCCGCCCGTTTTCGTCATTTGCTATCGAATCGACTAAATGCCAGATCGCCATTTTGGCTGGTATTCTCACTAAAACGGTTACATTTATCGTGTGCAAAGCTATGTCGCGTGCTGCGGTATGCGGAGACACTAAAAACACCATAATAGAACACAGAAGAAGCTTCGAGGTTGATGTGATAGCCAGTAAGAAGCAGTACAATTCAAGTTTGTGTTATCGATTACTGACTTTTTAGACGGCTTTGGTGCCTTGGACATGAGCTAGGACGTTAAGATTTTGCATAAAGGTAGGTCTAGTAGCCGCGTTGCACTGTGGAATGTGAAAACTGTTCATACGTTGAGAAAACCTGAGAAATCCGCCCGTTTTCGTCATTTGCTATCGAATCGACTTAATGCCCGATCGTCATATTGGCCGGTATTCTCTCTGAAACGGTTACATTTATCGTGTGCAAAGCAATGCCGCTGCTGTGGTATGCGGAGACACTAAAAGCACCATAATAGAACACAGAAGAAGCTTCTAAGTTGATGAGATAGTTAGTACTAAGCAGTAATATTGAAGTTTTAGTTATCGATTATTGACTTTTCAGACGATTTTGGTGACTTGGGCATGAGCTAGGACCTTACGACCTTGCATGACGGGAGGTTTAGCAACCGCGTTGGACGGGGGAATGTGAAAAGTGTTCATATGTAGTGTAAACGTGAGAAATCCGCCCGTTTTCGTCATTTGCTATCGAATCGACTTCATGCCATATCGTCATATTCGACGCTCTTCTCTCGGAAACGATTATTTTTTTCGTGTGCAAAGCTATGTCGCGTGCTGTGGTTGCGGAGGCACTAGAAGCACCATAATAGAACACAGAAGAAGCTTCTAGGTTGATGTGATAGCAAGTACGAAGCAGTACAATTCAAGATTTAGTTATCGATTATTGAATTTTTAGACGATATTTGTGCCTTGGACATGCGCTGGGACCTTAAGACCTTGCATGAAAGCAGTCTAGCTGCCACGTTGGACGGGGGAATGTGAAAAGTGTTCAAATGTAGTGAAATCCTGAGAAATCCACTCGTTTTCGTCATTTGCTATCGAATCGACTTAATGCCAGATCGTCATATTGGCCTCTCTTCTCTCTTAAACGGTTACATTTATCCTGTGCAAAGCTATGTCGCGTGCTGCGGTATGCGGAGACACTAAAGGCATCATAATAGAACACAGAAGAAGCTTCTAAGTTGAAGTGATAGCCAGTACGAAGCAGTCCAATTCAAGTTTTAGTTAACGATTATTTAATTTTTAGACGGCTTTGGTGCCTTGGACATGAGCTAGGACCTTATGATTTTGCATGAAGGGAGTTCTAGCAGCCGCGTTGGATGGGGGTATGTGAAAGGTGTTCATATGTAGTGAAAACCTTAGAAATCGGCAAGTTTTCATCATTTGCTATCGAATCGACTTCATGCCATATCGTCATATTGGCCGCTCTTCTCTCGGAAACTATTATTTTTTTCGTGTTCAAAGCTATGTCGCGTCCTGTGGTATGTGGACACACTAGAAGCACCATAATAGAACACAGAAGAAGCTTCTAGGTTGATGTGATAGCCAGTACGAAGCAGTACAATTCAAGATTTAGTTATCGATTGTTGACTTTTTAGACGATATTGGTGCCTTGGACATGCGCTGGGACCTTACGACCTTGCATGAAAGCAGTCTAGCTGCCGCGTTGGACGGGGGAATGTGAAAAGTGTTCAAATGTAGTGAAATCCTGAGAAATCCATTCGTTTTCGTCATTTGCTATCGAATCGACTTAATGCCAGATCGTCATATTGGCCGCTCTTCTCTCTTAAACGGTTACATTTATCGTGTGCAAAGCTATGTCGCGTGCTGCGGTATGCGGAGACACTAAAAGCAACATAATAGAACACAGATGAAGCTTCTAAATCGATGTGATAGCCTGTACGAAGCAGTACAATTCAAGTTTTATTTATCGATTATTGAATTTTTAGACGATTTTGTGCCTTGGACATGGGCTAGGACCTTGTGACCTTGCATGAAGGGAGGTCTAGCATCCGCGTTGCACGGGGGAATGTGAAAAGTGTTCATATGTAGTGTAAACGTAAGAAATCCGCCCTTTTTCGTCATTTGCTATCGAATCGACTTAATGCCAGATCGTCATATTGGCAGCTCTTCACTCTGAGACGGTTACATTTATCGTGTGAAAAGGTATGTCGCGTGATGTGGTATGCGGAGACACTAGAAGCACCATAATAGAACACAGAAAAAGGTTCTAGATTGATGTGATCGCCAGTACGAAGCAGTAAAATTGAAGATTTTGTTACAGATTATTGACTTATTAGATGATTTTGGTGCCATGCACATGCGCTAGGACCTTACGTCCTTGCATGAAAGGAGTCTAGCAGCCGCGTTGCACGGGGGAATGTGAAAAGTGTTCACATGTAGTGAAATCCTGAGAAATCGGCTCGTTTTCGTCATTTGCTATCGAATCGACTTAATGCCAGATCGTCATATTGGCTTCTCTTCTCTCTAAAACGGTTACATTTATCGTGTGCAAAGCTATGTCGCGTGCTGCGGTATGCGGAGACACTAAGAGCACCATAATAGAACACAGAAGAAGCTTCGAAGTTGATGTGATAGCCACTACGACGCAATACAATTCAAGTTTTAATTTTTGAGTATTGACTTTTTAGACGGCTTTGTTGCCTCTGACGCGAGGTAGGACCATAAGATTTTGCATGAAGGGAGGTCTAGCAGCCGTCATGCACTGGGGAATGTGAAAAGTGTTCATATGTAGTGAAAACCTGAGGAATCCGCCCGTTTTCGTCATTTGCCATCGAATCGATGTAATGCCAGATCGTCATATTTCGCGCTCCTCTCTCTGAACCGGTTACATTATTCGTGTGCAAAGCCATGTCGCGTGCTGCGTTATGCGGAGACACTAAAAGCACCATAATGGATCACAGAAGAAACTTCTAAGTTGAAGTGATAGCCAGTAAGAAGCAGTACAAATCAAGTTTTAGTAATCGATATTGACTTCTTAGACGGCTTTGGTGCCTTGGACATGAGCTAGGACCTTAAGATTTTGCATGAAGGGAGGTCTAGCAGCCGTAATGCACTCGGGAATGTGAAAAGTGTTCATATGTAGTGAAAACCTGGGAAATACACCCGTTTTCGTGATTTGCTATCGAATCGACTTAGTGCCAGATCGACATATTTTCGGCTCTTCTCTCTGAAACGGTGACATTTATCGTGTGCAAAGCTTTGTCGCGTGCTGCGGTATGCGGAGACACTAAAAGCACCATAATAGAACACAGAAGAAGGTTCTAAGTTGGTGTGATAGCCAAAACGAAGCAGTACAATTCAAGTTTTAGTTATCGGTTATTGACCTTTTAGACGGTTATGGTGCATTGCACATGAGCTAGGACCTTACGATTTTCCATGAAGGGACGTCTAGCAGCCGCGTTGCACGGGGTAATGTGAAAAGTGTTCATATGTAGTGAAAACCTTAGAAATCCGCCATTTCGTCATTTGCTATCGAATCGACTTTTGCCAGTTCGTCTTATAACTGGTCTTCTCTCTGAAACGGTTACATTTATCGTGTGCAAAGCTATGTAGCGTGCTGCGGTACGCGGGGACCCTCAAAGCACCATCATAGAACACAGAAGAAGCTTCTAAGTTGATGTGACAGCCAGTACGTAGCAGGACTATTCAAGTTTTTGTTATCGATTATTGACTTTTTATACGGCTTTGGTGCCTTCGACATGAGCTCGGACCTTAAGATTTTTCATGAAGTGAGGTCTAGCAGCCGCGTTGCACGGCGGAATGTGAAAAGTGTTCATATGTAGTGAAAACCTGAGAAATAAGCCCGTTTTCGTCATTTGCTATCGAATCGACTTAATGCCAGATCGTCATACTGGCCGCACTTGTCTCTGAAACGGTTACATTTATCGTGTGCAAAGCTATGTCGCGTGCTGCGGTATGCGGAGACACTAGAAGCACCATAATAGAAAACAGAAAAAGCTTATAAGTTGATGTGATAGCCAGTACGAAGCAGTACTACTCAAGGTTTAATTATGGAATATTGAATTTTTTGACGATTTTGGTGCCTTGAACTTGAGCTAGGACTTTACGACTTTGCATGAAGTAAGGTCTAGCAGCCGCATTGCACGGGGGAATGTGAAAATTGAACATATGTAGTGAAAACCTGAGAAATCCGCCCATTTTCGTCATTTGCTATCGTATCAGCTTAATGCCAGATCGTCATATTGCCCGCTTTTCTCTCTGAAACCGTTAGATTTATCGTGTGCAAAGCTATATCGCGTGCTAAGGTATGCGGAGACACTAAAATCACCATAATAGAACACAGAAGAAGCTTCTAAGTTGATGTGATAGCCAGTACGAAGCAGTACAATTCAAGTTTTATCTATCGATTATTTTCTTTTTAGACGGCTTTGGTTCCTTTGAGATGACCTAGGACCTGCAGATATTGCATAAAGGGATGTCTAAGAGACGCGTTGCACGGGGGAATGTGAAAAGTGTTCATATGTAGAGAAAACCTGAGATATCCGAGCGTTTTCATCATTTGCTATCGAATCAACTTAATTTCAGATCGTCATATTGCACGCTATTCTCTCTGAAACCGCTACATTTATCGTGTACAAAGCTATGTCGCGTGCTGCGGTATGCGGAGACACTAAAAGCACCATAGTAGAACACAGAAAAAGCTTCTAAGTTGATGTGATAGATAGTACGAAGCAGTAAATTTCAAGTTTTAGTTTTAGATTATTGACTTTTTAGACGGCTTTCGTGGCTTGGATATGAGGTAGTTCCGAACGATTTTGTATGAGGGAGGTCTAGCAGCCGCGTTTGACGGGGGAATGTGAGAAGTGTTCATATGTAGTGAAAAACTGAGAAATCCGCCCGTTTTCGTCCTTTGCTATCGAATCGAATTAATGCCAGATCGTCATATTGGCCGCTCTTCTCTCTGAAACGGTTACATTTATCGTGTGCAAAGCTATATCGCGTGCTGCGGTACGCGGAGACCCTCAAAGCACCATAATAGAACACAGAAGAAGCTTCTAAATTGATGCGATAGCGAGTACGTAGCAGTACAATTCAAGTTTTTGTTATTGATTATTGACTTTTTATACGGCTTTGGTGCCTTCGACATGAGCTCGGACCTTAAGATTCTGCATGAAGCGAGGTCTAGCAACCGCGTTGCACTGGGAATGTGAAAAGTGTTCATATTTAGTGAAAACCTGAGAAAACCGCCGATTTCGTCATTTGCTATCGAATCGACTTTTGCCAGATCGTTATATTGGCCACTCTTCTCTCTGAAACGGTTACATGTATCGTGTTCAAAGCTATGTCGCGTACTGCGGTATGCGTAGACACTAAAAGCACCACAATAGAACACAGAAGAAGTTTCTAAGTTGGTGTGATACCCAAAACGAAGCAGTACAATTCTAGATTAAGTTATCGATTATTGATTTTTTTAGACGGCTTTGGTGCCTTGCACATGAGCTAGGACCTTAAGATTTTGCATGAAGGGAGGTCTAGCAGCCGCGTTGGACGGGGGAATGTGAAAAGTGTTCATATGTAGTGAAAACCGGAGAAATCCGCTCGTTTTCGTCATTTGCTATCGATTCGACTTTTGCCAGATCGTCATATTGGCCGCTCTTCTCAATGAAACGGTTACAATTATCGTGTGCAAAGCTATGTCGCGTGCTGAGGTATGCGGAGACAATAAAAGCACCATAATAGGACTCAGAAGAAGCTTCAAAGATGATGTGATAGCCTGTACTAAGCATTACAATTTTTGTTTTAGTTATCGATTATTGACCTTTTACACGGCTTTGGTGCCTTTGACATGAGCTAGGATCTTAAGATATTGCATGAAGGTAGGTCTAGGAGCTGTGTTGCACTGGGGAATGTGAAAAGTGTTCATATGTAGTGAAAAAATGAGAAATCCGCCCGTTTGCGTCATTTGCTATCGAATCAGGTTAATGCAAGATCGTCATATAGCCCGCTTTTCTCTCTGAAACCGTTACATTTATCGTGTGCAAAGATATGTCGCGTGCTTCGGTATGCGGAGACACTAAAAGCACCATAATAGAATACAGAAGAAGCTTCTAAGTTCATGTGATAGCTAGTACGAAGCAGTACAATTCAAATTTAGTTATCGATTATTGATTTTATAGACGGCTTTGTTGCGTTGGGCATGAACTAGTACCTTCAGATTTTGCATGAAGGGAGCTCTAGTAGCCGCGTTGCTCGGGGGAATGTGCAAAAGTGTTCATATGTAGTGAAAACCTGAGAAACCCGCCCGTTTTCGTCATTTGCTATCGAATCGACTTATGCCAGATCGTCAGATTAGACGCTCTTCTCTCTGATACGGTTAAATCTATCGTCTGCAAAGCTATGGCGCGTGCTGCGTATGCGGAGATACTAAAAGCACCATAGTAGAACACAGATGAAGCTTCTAAAATGATGTAATAGCCAGTAAGAACCAGTACAACTCAAGTTTTAGCTATCGATTATTGACTTTTTACCCATCTTTGGTGCCTTAGACATGAGCTAGGACCTCGAGATTTTGCATGAAAGGAGGCCTAGCAGCCGCATTGCACGGGAGAATGTGAAAAGTGTTCATATGTAGTAAAAACCTGAGCAATCCGTCCGTTATCGTCACTTGTTATCGATTCGAGTTAAAGTCTAATCGTCACATTGGCCGCTCTTCTCTCTAAAACGGTTACATTTATCGTCTGTAAAGCTATGTCGCGTGCTGCGATACGCGGAGACACTAAATGCACCATAGTAGAACACTGAAGAAGCTTCTAAGTTGATGTAATAGCCAGTAAGAAGTAATACAATACAAGTTTTAGATATCGATTATTGTGTTTTTAGCCTTTGGTGGCTTTGACATGAGCTAGGACCTTACGATTTTGCATGATGGGAGGTCTAGCAGCCGCGTTGCACGAGAGAATGTGAAAAGTGTTAATTTGTAGTAAAAAACAGAGAAATCAGTCCGTTTTCGTCATTTGTTATCGAATCGGCTTTTAGCTAGATCGTCACATTGGCCGGTCTTCTCTCTGAAACGGTTACATTTATGGACTGCAAATCTATGTCGCGTGCTGCGGTATGCGGAGACACTAAATGCAGCATAGCAGAACACATAAGTGGCTTCTAAGATGATGTAATAGGCAGTAAGAAGTAGTACAATTCAAGTTTTAGTTATCGATTATTGACTTTTTACCCTTCTTTGGTGCGTAGGACTTGAGCTAGGACCTTACAATTTTGCACCACAGAAGAACTAGCAGCCGCGGTACAAGGGAGACTGTGTTCACAAGTAGTAAAAACCTGGAAATCCGTCCGTTTTCGTCATTTGTTATCAAATCGACTTAAAGTGAGATCGTCATTTGCTATCGAATCGACTTTTGCCAGATCGTCATATTGGCCGCTCTTTTCTCTGAAACGGTTACATTTATCGTCTGCAAAGCTAAGTCGCGTGCTGCGGTATGCGGGGACAATAAAAGCACCATAATAGAACACAGAAGAAGGTTCTATGTTGATGTAATAGCCAGTAAGAAGTAGTACAATTCAAGTTTTAGTTCTCGATTATTGACTTTTTAGCCGGCTTTGGTGCCTTGGACATGAGCTAGGACCTTAAGATTTGGCATGAAGGGAGGTCGAGCAGCCGTGTTGCACGGGGGAATGTGAAATGTGTTCATATGTAGTGAAAACCTGACAAATTCGGCCGTTTTCGTCATTTGATATCGAATCGACTTAATGCCAGATCGTCATATTGGCCGCTTTTCTCTCTGCAATGGTTATATTTATCTTCTGCAAAACTATATCGTGTCCTTCGCTATGCTTAGACACTAAAAGAACCATAGTAGAACACAGAAGAAGACTCTCAGAAGATGTAATCGGCCAGTACGAAGCATTACAATTCACATTTTACTTATCTACATGTATCGTGTTCAAAGCTATGTCGCGTACTGCGGTATGCGTAGACACTAAAAGCACCACAATAGAACACAGAAGAAGTTTCTAAGTTGGTGTGATACCCAAAACGAAGCAGTACAATTCTAGATTAAGTTATCGATTATTGATTTTTTAGACGGCTTTGGTGCCTTGCACATGAGCTAGGACCTTAAGATTTTGCATGAAGGGAGGTCTAGCAGCCACGTTGCGCGGGAGAATGTGAAAAGTGTTCATATGTAGTAAAAACCTGAGAAAACCTCCCGTTTTCGTCATTTTCTATTTAATCGACTAATTGCCAGATCTGCAAGCTTATGTCGCGTGCTGCGTTATGCGGAGACAGTCAAAGCATCACAGTAGAACACAGATGAAGCTTTTTGTTGGTGTAATCAGCGAGAAAGAACCAGTAATAAGTTGTACAATTCAAATTTTAGTTATCATTTATTGACTTATTAGCCTGCTTTGGTACCTTGGACATGAGCTAGGGCCTTAAGATTTAGCATGAAACGCGGTCTGGACGCCACGTTGCACGGGATGATGTGAAAAGTGTCCATTTGTAGTAAAAACCTGACAAATCCGACCGTTTTCTTCATTTGCTGTCGAATTGACTTATTGGCAGATCGTCACATCGGCCGCTTTACGCTCTGAGACGGTTAAATTTATAGTCTGCAAACTTATGTCGCCTGCTGCGGTTTGCGGAGACACTAAAAGCACCACAGTAGAAGACAGAAGAAGGTGTTAAGAAGATGTATTCGGCCAGTAAGAAGCAGTACAATTCAAGTTTTAGTTATAGATTACTGACTTATTACCCGGCTTTGGTGCCTTGGACATGATCGAGGACCTCAAGCTTTTGCATCAAACGAGGTCTGAACGTCACGTTGCACGGGGAAATGTGAAACGTGTTAATATATATTAAAAACCTAAGAAAACCTTTCGCATTTATTTAAGTTCCTTTAGTACAATAAGAATCTGTTAAAAAACTGACTACAATAATCATAATCTTGCTGTACAAGGGAAGTAGCTACTATTATTAACAGTATTTATCAACAGCAAATAAAACAAAAGGTAAAACAGAAAGATTATCAAACGTCTAATGGCACAGTAACGAAACTGAAAACAGTTCGCGACAATTTCTTCTGAAATTATTTCACCAGGAAACAACAAGACCACCGATTGAAGACTACTATAGTTCCAAAATAAACCACTATACACAAACAACTAATTAGTACTTAGCTTTGGATGCGCCGCTACAGCTGCAACTGGTCAGCGCGGAATGTAAACACAGGTAAGAAGTTAAGTTGCTCGATACGAAACACTCGCAAATATCAGGTCACAACCCAAGAAAGGCGGAGGTGAATGAAGAAACCATTAATAAGTATCTTATATAGTAAATATTATCACAAAAACCGTTAAAATATGTATCTGAAACCTATAAATGTATGAAAACTTAGAGAGCGATTTCACACGCACTCACGCGCCTAATCGTAATGCCAGATCGTCGCAGTGGCAGCTTTGCTCACGGAACTGTTTACATATACATCTGGAAACTTACGTCATGTGCTGAGGTATGCGGTCGCACCACAAACAACAAAATAGGAGCTTCTCATTTGATGCAATCGGCAGGTAAGAAGTAGTACTACTCAAGTTTTAGGTATCGAAAATTCAACTGTAGGCCGGTTCTGGTGTCTTGCAGTTGATAGAGGACCTTGGAACATGCCTGTCTTTTTACCCCCCCTCCCCCCTCGTAAGATGACTGTCTACGTACACCCGCCACCCCCCCCCCCCCCCCTCGTAATATGTCTGCCTACCTACTCACGCCTTCTGAAAATGTGTGTCTACCCACTTCCCCCTCAGAAGATGACTCTCTACTTATCCCCCCAACCGGAAAACGTCAGTTTTCCCACCCCCTCCCCCCTCAGAAGATGACTGTCTACCTACACACCCTCGGAAGATACCTGTCTACTTAACCCCCCCCCCCCCCCCCTCGTTTGGAGCATGTCTGCCTACCTACCAGCCTCTCAAAATATGTCTTTCTATCTACATCCCCCACCCCCCTCAGAAGATCACTCTCTACCTACTCCGCACGTGGATGATGCCTGTCTCCCTAACCCACCCTTCAGAAGATGTTTGCCTACATACCCCTTCTTGGAAGATGTCTGTCTACCTACACACCTTTGGAAGAGGCCTGTCTACCTACCCCCTCCCCACCCCTTGGAAGATGTCTGCCCAGCTACCCTCCATCTAAGAAAATATTTGTCTACATACACCCCCTTCGGAAAATGTCTGTCTACCTACTACTGCTCTGATGATGTCTGTCTCCCTACCCCACCCTTCAGAAGATGTCTGCCTACCTTCTACTCCATGGAAGATGTCTCTATACATACCACCTATCGGGTGATGTTTGTCTACTCGCCCCCCACCCTCACCCCATAACATGCCAATCTAACATCCCCCCCTGTGAAGATGCCTATCTATCGCCTAGCTCGGAAGCTACCCCAACTCAGAAGATTCCTATCTACCTGCACTTGGAAGATGACTATCTCTCCATCACCTTCAGAAGACTCTTATCTACCCCCTCAGAAGATGGCTGTCTACATACCCCACCCTCAGAATATGACTGTCTCTGATCTCCCACCCTATCTGTCTGTCTACCATTCTCACACATCGAGAGAGGTGGTACAGTGGTTAGCACACTGGACTCGCATTCGGGAGGACGACGGTTCAATCCCGTCTCCGGCCATCCTGATTTAGGTTTTTCGTGATTACCCTAAATCGTTTCAGGCAAATGCCGGGATGGTTCCTCTGAAAGGGCACGGCCAATTTCTTTCCCAATCCTTCCCTAACCCGAGCTTGCGCTCCGTCTCTAATGACCTCGTTGTTGACGAGACATTAAACACTAACCACCACCACCACCACCACCATTCTCACAATCAGAAACTGTCTGTCTACCTACCTCCCCCTCCCCCCCGAAGATGTCTGCATATCTTCCTAGGTACCGCCATTTAGAAGGTGTCTGCCTACCTACACCACTTCAAAAGATGTGTAACTGACTACCCCACCTCCGAAGATCTCTGTCAAACCCTCCTCCCATCCCTGGAGGATGTATGTGTGCAGACCCCCCTCTTGGAAGACATTTGATAACCGAAAAAACCGCTTTGGAAGATGTATGACTTCCTACCACTACCCTCGGAAGGTGTATGTCTACCTAGCACCCCCTCGAAGATGCCTGTCTATCTACCGAACCACGGTATATGCCTGCCTCACCCTGTCAGAATATGTCTGTCTACATACCCCACATGGAAGATGTCTGTCTACTTACCCCCCCCCCCCCCCGCCCTTGGAAGATGTTTGTCTACCTAGCCCCTCTTGGAAGATGTCTGCCCACATAAACACACACTCGGAATATGTATGACTAGCCACCACTCCCCTCGGAACATGTATGTCTACCTACCCCACCTCCGGACATGTCTCTCTACCTACGCCCCCACTCATAAGTTGTGTGTCTACCAACCCGCCATTTGAAGATGTCTGTCAACCTGGCCCTCCCTCAGAAAATGTCTGTCTACCTGCCCACCTTGGAATATTTATGTCTACCAAAACCCGGAGGATGTCTGTCTACCCAACACCCCCTCAGAAGATGATTGTCTACCTACCCCCGGAAGATTTCAGTCTACCTGCACCCCCTCACTTCTGAAAGATGCCTGTCAATCAACCCCTCCAACAGAAAATGTCTGTCTACCTACCGCCCCTCGAAAGTTGTACGTCTACCACCCCTCCTCGGGAGATGTCTATCTACCTACCCCCCTTCAGAAGATGTCTATCTACCTACCCCCCATCCCCTCGGTAAATGCCTGTCTACCCAACCCCCTCTCGGGAAAAGTATGTCTACCTATCCCCACTCGGAAGATGGCAGTCTACCTACCACCTCCCTCGGAATATGTCTGTATATCGAACCCGACCTCGGAATATGATTTTCCACCTAATGCATGGGAGATGTCAGTCCACCTGCACCCCACTTTGTAAAATGCCTGTCTACTTTCCACCCCTTTGGAAGATGTCTATCATCCCACCTCGGAAGATGTCTGTCTACCTACCCCCCTCTGAACATGATTGCCTACTGAACCACAACTCAGAAGATGATTGTCTACTGACCACCCAGAAGATGGAAGCCTACCTGCCCCCTCCCACTACAACAGAAGATGACCATCCATCTAACCCCCTTGGTGGATGTCTGTTCATCTCCCCCCCCCCTTGGAGGACTTTGTCTTCCTACCCCCTCGGAAGATGTATGTATTCCATTCGCCCCTCAGAAGAGGTCTATCTTCCAACCCCCCTCAGAAGATTTTTGTCTACCTACCCTGCCTTGGTATATGTATGTCTTCCTACACCCCCTCATACGATGTCTGCATACCTACCCCCCTCGGAAGAAGTCTATCATCCCTCTGTTAGAGAATTTCTGTCTACCTTGCCCCCCCCCTCGGAAGATATATGTCTTCATATCCTCTACCCTTGGTGCCTACATACTCAACCTCAGAAGATGTCTACCAACCTACCCCACCTTATAAGAAATCTTTCTACCTACCCCCCCCCCCTCATAATATGTGTGTCTACCACCTCATGGAGGATGTATGTCTACTCCCCCCCCCTCGTAAAATCTCTATCTTTCCCAGTTGGAAAGATGTCTATCATCCCACTCTTAGAAGGTGTCTGTCTACCTGTCCTCCCACTCTGAAGATGTCTGTGTACCTACCCTCCCTCAGGAGATATCGGTCTAATTGCCCACCGGGACTATGTCTATGTACATACTCTCAGCCTTGGAAAATACGTGCCTACCTACCCCACCCCCTGTAAGATATCTGTCTACCTACAACCTGCCCTCGGATACTGTCTGTCTACATACACCCTCTAATAAGATGTCTGTCTACATACCCCACACTGTCTGTCTTCCTACCCCAACCATCCTCGGAAGATGTTTGTCTACCTACCCCTCCTTGGAAAATGCCTGTCTACCTAAATCTCGCTTGGAAAATATCTGTCTACCTACCCCCCATCCTTGGAAGGTGTCTGTCCACCAACTCTCCTGTCGGAAGATGTATGGCTACCTAGCCCCCCTCAGAAGATGTCTGTCTATCTATCTGCCTGTGGAATGTGTATGTCTACCTAACTCCCTTAGACAATGTCAGTCTACATACCCCCCTTGGAAGATACCTGTCTACCAATACTCTTCCCTCTACATGCCAAAACTAATAAGATAGCTGCCAACCTAACCCACCTCAGAAGGTCTCTGTTTATGCACACAAACTGAACATGTATGTCTATCTACCCCCCAGAAGTTGTCTGTCTACCTGCCCCCTCAGAAAATGTCAGTCGACCTACCCCCCCTTGGAAGATTTCTGTCTACCTATAACACCTCACGGAAAATATCTGTCTACCAGCCCCCTCTCAGAAGATGTCTGTCTACCTACCACCCCCCTCAGAAGTAGTATATCTATCTACCGTACCCTTGGAACATGTCTACCTACCCCCCCTCCCAGTCAGCAGTTGTCTGTCCACCACCTACATAAGTTGTCTATCTACACCCCCTCGGAAGATGTCTGTCCAATACACCACCCTCAGAAGATATCTGTCCTACGCCTCTCTCGAAAATGTTAGTCTACCTACACCCCAGATAATGAATGTCCACCAACCCCACCTCGGAAGATGTTTGTCTACCTACCCCATGGAAGATGTGTTTACCTACCAGCACTCGTAGTATGTGTGTCTACCTACCCCCATTGGAAAATATCGGTCTACCAACTGCCCTTGAAGATGTATGCCTACATACCCAACACCCTCGGAAGACGTCTGGCTACCTAGCTCCCCCCCACGAAGATATCTGCCTTCATACCCACTTCTCTTGAAAGATGTCTGTCAACGGACCCAAATTCAGAAAACGACTGCCTACCTACCCCACCTCATAAGATGTCTGCCTACCAACCACCCCTCGGAATATGTATGTCTACCTACACTCATTCGGAATATTGCTTTCTACCACCCCTCCCTCTGAACATGTCTATCTACCTACCTCCCTCAGAACATGTCTATCTACCAACATCCCCCACCTCTTATGAAGGCTCTCTCACTACCCCCCCCCCTTCGAAAGTGACACCCTACCTACCGTCCTCAGGAAATGTCAGTCTTCCTACTCCCCATACCTCAGAAGGTGTGTCTAACTATCCCCATGGACAATGTCTGTCTACATACCCCTAGCCTCAGAAAATACTTGTCTAACTACACCCCTCAGATTATTTCTGTCTACCTACAACCCAGCCTCGGATAATGTCTGTCAACCTACCCCCTCACTAATTGTCTCTCTACCTAAGCTACCTTAGAAGATATCTGTCTACATATCCCTCATCCTCTGAAGCTGTATGTCTACTACCCCTGCTCAGAAGATGTCTGTCTACTTAAAAACCCCTCAGAACATGTCTGTCTAACAACCCCCCCCCCCCAGTTGTCTGTCTACCTACCCCCTTGAAGATGTCTGTCTACCTACCCCCAGTAAAATGTCTCTGTACCCATCTTCCCCTCATCTGTCTCGCGTGTGT